>NW_028320847.1:0-147703 GCF_062004578.1 Staurois parvus | reverse complement strand
CTCAGCCTCACATTCCTCCTTTCCCCCCAACATCACACTCAGCCTCACATTCCTCCTTCCCCCCCAACATCACACTCAGCCCCACATTCCTCCTTCCCCCCCAACATCACACTCAGCCCCACATTCCTCCTTCCCCCCCCAACATCACATTCAGCCTCACATTCCTCCTTCCCCCCCCTCAAACATCACACTCAGCCCCACATTCCTCCTTCCCCCAACATCACACTCAGCCCCACATTCCTCCTTCCCCCCCAACATCACACTCAGCCCCACATTCCTCCTTTCCCCCAACATCACATTCAGCCTCCAGGACCGCCCCCAGACATCACACAGAACATGGGGGGGCACTCTCCACCTCCTTCCCTGTATCACAAGCCAAGCCCTGTGGGCGGAGTCACACCTACCTGGACAGCACCACGATCATGGCGTACAGATCAATGGCAGCGTCAGCAACTCTGTGCAATATGAACTGCTCATCTGTGGAGGGAATGAGAACCAATCAGTGGAGAGACCACACAAAGTGGGAGGAGACAATACCACCTAACTGACATGAATCGGTCATAAATGGGAGTGGCTCCGAGAAGGATGGGTCACCGTTATGTTGGTGCAATCAGATCCTGACTTTCCTTTGCCCCGCCCCCTCCTGAGTCTTCCATTAGTTTTCTAATGTAATGTGTAGGGCTCGGAGGTGGGAAGGGGCGGGGCAGGAGACGCAGCTCCTCAGGGGCGGGGCAGGAGACGCAGCTCCTCAGGGGGGACCTCACCTGCTGGGTTGTCTGTATATAGGGAATCGATATTCCCATCTCATGTCTGAGCGCCACCATTGATTGGGGCACTCAAGGATCCCAAGCCATTCCCTGATTGGATGAGATGGAGAGGAGGGACAGTGAAGTGTCAAGGTCCACCCCCTCATCTTGTGTTCATTGAATGGCTGTGCCAAGTGAGCGCCCCCCTGTGGTCAGTGTGCAGAGATCACATGACCCTGATGGCAGAGTCACCATAATCAAGGGGGTGCAGAAAATATCCCCTCCCCCCCAATACTACCCCTGACCAAGCTGGACTCATGTGACCAAATCTGGAGAACTCCCATTGGTGAGAGGGGATCTGGGGCCCACGCTGCCGTGTTACTATAGAGACAGCCATACCCACAATCCTCTTCCCGTATCTGACGAGGATTTCCTCCACCACCAACCCGAAATCTTCCAGAGCGCCAACAGCCTGAAAAAAGGAAGAAGACAGAACGTGTCATGCTCCACCCCTTTCACCATCTGCCCCTCCCTCTCTGGGATACACTTTACAGCCAACAGGCAGAAGAGGGATAGGACAGTGGGCGGTGCCAACAACAACCAATCACAGTTCAAAAAAACTAAATCTGAGAGGGACCCCATCACTCACCAGATCACCGACCCCTCCTCCACCATCACTGACTCCTCCCCCCACCAGGTCACTGACCCCTCCCCCAACCATCACCCACAGGTCACTGACCCCTCCACCACCCACCAGGTCAGCAACCCCTCCATCACTCAATAGGTTACCAACCCCCCTCCATCACCCACCAGGGCACCAACCCCTCCATCACTCACTAGGTCACCGACCCCTCCCCCCTCCGTCACTCACCAGTGCTGCACTCTTCTCCACCTCTGGATGGACGTGTCCCTTTAAGGGTGAGTCCTGTGCCCAGACCGGCCTTCCTACAGGTAGAAAATGAGACAATATGAGAGCCAGCCCCACCCACCCCATATCCAATACTGCCCCTCCTTCCCAACCTACCCACCCCTGCAAATCTGTTACTGTCTCCTCCACCTATTAACCACTCCCATTAATATTACTGCCCCCTCCTCCTGCCCACTTATTACCATATATATGACCCCTCCCCCTCACCTTTTGGCTCTCCGCACCCCCTCCCTCAGCAGGAGTTGGGAGTTGCTCAGTGGACTGGTGATGGCCTTCTGGAGAGATTTCAGCTCCTTCCCAGCGCTCTGCGGATCCATGAAGGGTGAGATGGTTATGGCGGCACAGTGGGGGAAGGGTATGGGGGGTGCTGGAATTAGCAGCGGGGGCAGTTGTGGGGAGCAGACGGGGTACCTGCAGTCCATTAAGGGAAACAAACAGCCTCAGGATGTCATTGGTTCCTTCAAAGATTCGGAAAATGCGCAAATCACGGAGAACGCGTTCCACTCCGCCATCCTGGAAGAAGACAAGAGATGGGACACACACAGCAAAGACAACCCACCAATCCCATGGCTGGCTGAGCCCGACCCCGGCAAAGGCCAGAACCCAACCCCCGGGGCCCAGAACCCAACCTTGGCCGAGGCCAGAGCCCAACCCAGGGCCCGACAGAGGCCCAGAACCCAACCCCCAGGGCCCGACAGAGGCCCAGAACCCAACCCCCAGGGCCCGACAGAGGCCCGGAACCCAACCCCCAGGGCCCAACACAGGCCCGGAACCCAACCCCCGGGGCCCGGAACCCAACCCCCAGGCCCGAAAGAGGGCCAGGGCCCAACCCTGGCCAAGGCCAGAACCCAACCCCCAGGCCCCGACAGAGGCCCGGAACCCAACCTCCCGGGGCCCGACAGAGGCCCGGAACCCAACCTCCCGGGGCCCGACAGAGGCCCGGAACCCAACCTCCCGGGGCCCGACAGAGGCCCGGAACCCAACCTCCCGGGGCCCGACAGAGGCCCGGAACCCAACCTCCCGGGGCCCGACAGAGGCCCAGAACCCAACCCTGGAGCCAAGCAGAGGCCAAAACCCGAACCCCGGTTATAGGGCCTGCAGAGACCAGAAGCTCAGTCTTAGAGCCCACAGTGACAACCCACCAATCCCATCGCTGGCTGAGCCCAACCAAGGGCAGAGGCCAGAACCCAACTCCAGAGCCCAGTTGTAGGGCCTGCAGAGACCAGAAGCTCAGCCTTGGAGCCCACAGTGACAAGCACTCAACCCAATCCCAAAGGTTGGCAGATTCTGGCTGCCCAACTCCAGATTGTGCAGTGACTGGACTCTCAGAGCCCGCGGAGGCCGTCCACCCCATCCCAAAGGTTGGCAGATTCTGGCTGCCCAACTCCAGATCGTGCAGTGACTGGACTCCTGGAGCCCGCAGAGTGAAGCCACCCCATCCCGGAGCCCGCAGAGTGAAGCCGCCCCATCCCGGAGCCCGCAGAGTGAAGCCGCCCCATCCCGGAGCCCACACAGGCCGACCGCCCCATCCCAGAGCCCACACAGGCCGACCGCCCCATCCCAGAGCCCACACAGGCCGACCGCCCCATCCCAGAGCCCACACAGGCCGACCGCCCCATCCCAGAGCCCACACAGGCCGACCGCCCCATCCCAGAGCCCACACAGGCCGACCGCCCCATCCCAGAGCCCACACAGGCCGACCGCCCCATCCCAGAGCCCACACAGGCCGACCGCCCCATCCCAGAGCCCACACAGGCCGTCCGCCCCATCCCAGAGCCCACACAGGCCGACCGCCCCATCCCAGAGCCCACACAGGCCGTCCGCCCCATCCCAGAGCCCACACAGGCCGTCCGCCCCATCCCAGAGCCCACACAGGCCGTCCGCCCCATCCCAGAGCCCACACAGGCCGTCCGCCCCATCCCAGAGCCCACACAGGCCGTCCGCCCCATCCCAGAGGCCACACAGGCCGTCCGCCCCATCCCAGAGGCCACACAGGCCGTCCGCCCCATCCCAGAGGCCACACAGGCCGTCCGCCCCATCCCAGAGGCCACACAGGCCGTCCGCCCCATCCCAGAGGCCACACAGGCCGTCCGCCCCATCCCAGAGGCCACACAGGCCGTCCGCCCCATCCCAGAGGCCACACAGGCCGTCCGCCCCATCCCAGAGGCCACACAGGCCGTCCGCCCCATCCCAGAGCCCACACAGGCCGTCCGCCCCATCCCAGAGCCCACACAGGCCGTCCGCCCCATCCCAGAGCCCACAGCCCTCTACAATGGAGAATAAGGCCTGAAGCCCCCCAGACAGGAGCAGCGCAGTAATAGGGGACGCGGCGCTCTCTTATGGCATCTCTCTGCGCACTACACACACTGGAGGGGAGATGGCGCCAGCGCTCACCTTCATGAATCCGGTTCCTCCCAGAAGTTGGATACATTCATCGGTCACGGCCCAGGCCGCCTCCTGAGAACACACAATCGGCAGACATTACAGATCACAGAGGGGACCAATGAATCTGCCGCCCAGAGCAGCCAATCAGGTTCTCCCTTTCATACACAGGAAACATCGGGGATGAACTGGATTGGCTGCAACAGGCAGAAAGTCACATGACAGTGTGAAGAGTGACAGGTCCTCACCGAGCCGAAGACTTTACTGATGGCGGCTTCTATCTGGAAGTCTTTGGCCCCGGAATCCATGTTGGCGCTGATCATGTACGCCATCGACTGAGGGAGACAATGGAGACAGGAAATGAGACCAACACCCCCTACATGGGGGGGAGGAGAGAAGAAAGGAAGGGCAGGGCAGAGGGAAGGTAGGCGGGGACTGATGGGTAATAAGGAATCCTACAAATGGCAGTTGGGATGGCAGATTGAATTCAGTCTTGGTGTCAGATGAGGATGGGGGTGTTCTACCAGCCACCCAATCCCACCCCAGCCAATGGTCAGGCAGTACATGACCACCATGGGAGGAGACAAATGGTTCCATTGCCAGTAATGAGATGCAGAGACGTGTCCACCAACAAGATGTCTCCTAATTGGTCGCTCTTGGAGAGATCAGCCCCACCTATGGTCAGTCATACCACCCCAGTGTTTTGGGACCAGATGATACCCCATATGATGTTGGGGATCAGGTGTGGCCCCTGGGTGCTGCCCGGTGAAGTCCATACACCTCATGTCAGGTGAAGCGTGAGGATGACCATCTGACCCCAAACATTACACGGGAGGGCAACAAATCACAGGCTGGTTACCTCGGTGACATATTGCAGGACCGCCATACGCGCCAACTTCTCCTGAATGACTCCGAACGTGTGAAGCTTACTTCCAAACTGCGTGCGATTGGTGGCGTGATCCACCTGAGGTGTCCAATGGGAAGAAGGACAAGTTACCACCAACACAGAGCCCCTCCCATTACACATAACTCCTCCCACTACTCACTTCTTGCCATTATTCACGATTCCTCGCACCTCATACTTCCTCTTCACTTTTATGACTCCTCCCACTCCCTCCTATAATGATCATGACTCCTCCCACTCCCTCCTGTAATTATCACATGACTCCTCCCACTCCCGTTCTCCATGAGCAGTCCTCCCCAATGGTCACTTGTGTAACATAAAACCTGATCACACAACTCCATAAACTTTGACCAATTACTGATTACAGCTCCACCCATCACTCCGTTTAGTCCCTCCCATCACTCCACACTTGGCTGCCCCTGGTGGCGACATGGGATGCTGCACTCACCGCTCTTTCGATCATCCCCTTCATGGTGCCGGAGAGGGCGGCTGCCATCCCAAAGCGCCCATTGTTCAGAATATTCATCGCCACCTTGAAACCATTTCCCTCGCCACCGAGAACGTTCTCCGCCGGGACCCGGACCTCATCGAAGTGCAGAGCGGCTGTGTTACTGGCCCGGATCCCCAACTTCTTGTCCGGGGGGCCACTAGGAGAGACCCCAACCATTGTCAAAGGTCAGCTTGAAGCCACGTAGAAGGAGAGCAACTGCAGGTCAATACAGACCACTGATCTCTACCACTGAGGGGTCCCCACCACATACTGGCCCCAGTGCCTATTGCAGTGTACACCATGGAGACCCCCCCCCCCCCAATACAGACCACTGATCCCCACCACTGAGTGGTCCCCACCACATACTGGCCCCAGTATCTATTACAGTGTACACCATGGAAACCCCCCCTAATACAGACCACTGATCCCCACCACTGAGGGTCCCCACCACATACTGGCCCCAGTGCCTATTACAGTGTACACCATGGAGACCCCCCCCCCCAATACAGACCACTGATCCCCACCACTGAGGGGTCCCCACCACATACTGGCCCCAGTATCTATTACAGTGTACACCATGGAAACCCCCCCCAATACAGACCACTGATCCCCACCACTGAGGGGTCCCCACCACATACTGGCCCCAGTATCTATTACAGTGTACACCATGGAAACCCCCCCCAATACAGACCACTGATCCCCACCACTGAGGGGTCCCCACCACATACTGGCCCCAGTGCCTATTACAGTGTACACCATGGAAACCTCCCCCCCCCCCCAATACAGACCACTGATCTCCACCACTGAGGGGTCCCCATTACATACTGGCCCCAGTACCTATTACAGTGTACACCATGGAGACCCCCCCCAATACAGACCACTGATCCCCACACCTGAGAGGTCCCCACCACATACTGGCCCCAGTACCTATTACAGTGTACACCATGGAAACCCCCCCAATACAGACCACTGATCCCCACCACTGAGGGGTCCCCACCACATACTGGCTCCAGTAACTATTACAGTGTACACCATGGAAACCCCCCCCCCCCCAATACAGACCACTGATCTCCACCACTGAGGGGTCCCCATTACATACTGGCCCCAGTATCTATTACAGTGTACACCATGAAGACCCCCCCAATACAGATCACTGATCTCCAACCCTGAGGTGCCTCCACCACTGAGGGGTCCCCACCACATACTGGCCCCAGTACCTATTACAGTGTACACCATGGGAAACCCCCCCAATACAGACCACTGATCCCCACCACTGAGGGGTCCCCACCACATACTGGCCCCAGTAACTATTACAGTGTACACCATGGAAACCTCCCCCCCCAATACAGACCACTGATCTCCACCACTGAGGGGTCCCCATTACATACTGGCCCCAGTACCTATTACAGTGTACACCATGGAGACCCCCCCCAATACAGACCACTGATCCCCACACCTGAGAGGTCCCCACCACATACTGGCCCCAGTACCTATTACAGTGTACACCATGGAAACCCCCCCTATACAGACCACTGATCCCCACCACTGAGGGGTCCCACCACATACTGGCCCCAGTAACTATTACAGTGTACACCATGGAAACCCCCCCCCCCCAATACAGACCACTGATCTCCACCACTGAGGGGTCCCCATTACATACTGGCCCCAGTACCTATTACAGTGTACACCATGGAGACCCACTCAATACAGACCACTGATCCCCACCACTGAGGGGTCCCCACCACATACTGGCCCCAGTAACTATTACAGTGTACACCATGGAAACCCCCCCCCAATACAGACCACTGATCTCCACCACTGAAGGGTCCCCACCACATACTGGCCCCAGTATCTATTACAGTGTACACCATGAAGACCCCCCCAATACAGATCACTGATCTCCAACCCTGAGGTGCCTCCACCACTGAGGGGTCCCCACCACAAACTGGCCCCAGTACCTATTACAGTGTACACCATGGAGACCCCCACAATACTCTTCACCCCAACCCGAGTCCTGATATTACGCCATGAAATCCCACCTGCCCCATAGACCACCATATTCCCATCACTCACTGGGTCACACCTTCTCCCCTTTCTACGATAAATGCCGTGATCTTCTCCTTCATCTCTCCAGTGGACGGGTCAGGGATTTGGGTTTTGGCAAAGACTGTGAACACGTCTGCGATTCCTCCATTACTGTGAGAGAGAAGACATGTGGTAACACATGAGAGATGAAAGTTATCTGGATGAAGACTGGACCACCATGAGAAGCCAACACACACCAGATTCCCCGAGACTGGACCGCCACGAGAAGCCAACACACACCAGATTCCCCGAGACTGGACCGCCACGAGAAGCCAACACACACCAGATTCCCCGAGACTGGACCGCCACGAGAAGCCAACACACACCAGATTCCCCGAGACTGGACCGCCACGAGAAGCCAACACACACACCCGAGACTGGACCACCACGAGAAGCCCACACACACCAGATTCCCCGAGACTGGACCACCACGAGAAGCCCACACACACACACACCAGATTCCCCCGAGACTGGACAGCCATGAGAAGCCGACACACACCAGATTCCCCCGAGACTGGACAGCCATGAGAAGCCGACACACACCAGATTCCCCGAGACTGGACCGCCATGAGAAGAACACACACACACCAGATTCCCCGAGACTGGACCACCATGAGAAGCCCACACACACACACACCAGATTCCCTGAGACTGGACCACCATGAGAAGCCCACACACACACCAGATTCCCGAGAATGGATGTACACCGATATAGAAATCCGCCATATTGGGCTGGAAATGTCCACTCACCTGATCCAGAGTTTGCCCCCATTCAGGGTATAGAACCTTCCACAGGGGCTCTTCTTCGCTGTGGTTCGGATGGATGCGGCATCAGATCCGCTGGAGGGTTCCGTCAGACAAAAGGCTGCAATCGTTTCACCTGGATGGAAAGGTAACAAAATGACATCCACAGCTACTGCCCTGCTACCCACCAAACTACCCCCCAATCTACCCCCCAACTACAACCCAACTACCCCCCAAACTACCCACCTCCCCCAAAATCCCTATAGACCAAGACCCTCTGAATTGCCATTTAACCCCCTTTACTGCCTCCTACAAACCCCTACCCACTATTACCCCCCCTCACCTCCTCCTACATACCCCTACCCACTATTACCCCCCCCCCCACCGCCTCCTACATACCCCTACCCACTATTCCCCCCCCCCACCTCCTCCTACATACCCCTACCCACTATTACCCCCCCTCACCACCTCCTACATACCCCTACCCACTATTACCCCCCCCCACCGCCTCCTACATACCCCTACCCACTATTTACCCCCCCCACCGTCTCCTACATACCCCTACCCACTATTCCCCCCCCCCACCGCCTCCTACATACCCCCTACCCACTATTCTTCCCCCCCCCCACCGCCTCCTACATACCCCTACCCACTATTCCCCCCCCCACCGCCTCCTACATACCCCTACCCACTATTCCCCCCCCCCCACCGCCTCCTACATACCCCTACCCACTATTACCCCTCACCGCCTCCTACATACCCCTACCCACTATTACCCTCCCCCCCTCACTGCCTCCTACATACCCCTACCCACTATGACCCCCCCTCCTCACTGCCTCCTACATACCCCTACCCACTATTACCCCCCCTCACCACCTCCTACATACCCCTACCCACTATTACCCCCCTCACCACCTCCTACATACCCCTACTCACTATTCCCCCCCTCACCTCCTCCTACCCACTATTACCCCCCCTCACCGCCTCCCACATACGACTACCCACTATTACCCCCCTCACCGCCTCCCACATACGACTACCCACTATTACCCCCCCTCACCGCCTCCCACATACGACTACCCACTATTACCCCCCCTCACCGCCTCCTACATACCCCTACCCACTATTACCCCCCCTCACCGCCTCCTACATACCCCTACCCACTATTACCCCCCCTCACCGCCTCCTACATACCCCTACCCACTATTACCCCCCCTCACCGCCTCCTACATACCCCTACCCACTATTACCCCCCCTCACCGCCTCCTACATACCCCTACCCACTATTACCCCCCCTCACCGCCTCCTACATACCCCTACCCACTATTACCCCCCCTCACCGCCTCCTACATACCCCTACCCACTATTACCCCCCCCTCACCGCCTCCTACATACCCCTACCCACTATTACCCCCCCTCACCGCCTCCTACATACCCCTACCAACTATTCCCCCCCCCCTCCACCGCCTCCTACATACCCCTACCCACTATTCCCCCCTTAACCGCCTCCTACATACCCCTACTCACTATTCCCCCACCGCCTCCTACATACCCCTATCCACTATTACCCCCCCCCCCTCATCTCCTACATATCCCTAACCACTATTCCCCCCCCCCCCCCCACTCACCGCCTCCTACATACCTGTACCCACTATTACCCCCCCCCCCCATCTCCTACATACCCCTACTCACTATCCCCCCCCCCCACTCACCACATCCTACATACCCTTACCCACTATTCCCCCCTCACCTCCTCCTACATACCCCTACTCACTATTCCCCCCCTCACCTCCTCCTACCCACTATTACCCCCCCTCACCTCCTCCCACATACCTCTACCCACTATTACCCCCCCTCACCGCCTCCCACATACGACTACCCACTATTACCCCCCCTCACCGCCTCCCACATACGACTACCCACTATTACCCCCCCTCACCGCCTCCCACATACGACTACCCACTATTACCCCCCTCACCGCCTCCTACATACCCCCTACCCACTATTACCCCCCTCACCGCCTCCTACATACCCCTACCCACTATTACCCCCCCTCACCGCCTCCTACATACCCCTACCCACTATTACCCCCCCTCACCGCCTCCTACATACCCCTACCCACTATTACCCCCCCTCACCGCCTCCTACATACCCCTACCCACTATTACCCCCCCTCACCGCCTCCTACATACCCCTACCCACTATTACCCCCCCTCACCGCCTCCTACATACCCCTACCCACTATTACCCCCCCTCACCGCCTCCTACATACCCCTACCAACTATTCCCCCCCCCCCCCTCACCGCCTCCTACATACCCCTACCCACTATTCCCCCCCTCACCGCCTCCTACATACCCCTACTCACTATTCCCCCACCGCCTCCTACATACCCCTATCCACTATTACCCCCCCCTCACCGCATCCTACATACCCCTACCCACGATTACCCCCCCCTCATCTCCTACATATCCCTAACCACTATTCCCCCCCCCCCACTCACCGCCTCCTACATACCTGTACCCACTATTACCCCCCCCCCCCCCCCCCCCATCTCCTACATACCCCTACTCACTATCCCCCCCCCCCACTCACCACATCCTACATACCCTTACCCACTATTCCCCCCTCACCTCCTCCTACATACCCGTACCCACTATTACCCCCCCTCACCTCCTCCTACATACCCCTACCCACTATTCCCCCCCCCTCACTTCCTCCTACATACCCCTACCCACTATTCCCCCCCCCTCACCTCCTCCTACATACCCCTACCCACTATTCCCCCCCCTCACCACCTCCTACATACCCCTACTCCCTATTCCCCCCCCTCACCTCCTCCTACCCACTATTACCCCCCCTCACCTCCTCCCACATACCTCTACCCACTATTACCCCCCTCACCGCCTCCCACATACGACTACCCACTATGACCCCCCTCACCGCCTCCCACATACGACTACCCACTATTACCCCCCCTCACCGCCTCCCACATACGACTACCCACTATTACCCCCCCTCACCGCCTCCTACATACCCCTACCCACTATTACCCCCCCTCACCGCCTCCTACATACCCCTACCCACTATTACCCCCCCTCACCGCCTCCTACATACCCCTACCCACTATTACCCCCCTCACCGCCTCCTACATACCCCTACCAACTATTCCCCCCCCCTCACCGCCTCCTACATACCCCTACCCACTATTCCCCCCCTCACCGCCTCCTACATACCCCTACTCACTATTCCCCCTCACCGCCTCCTACATACCCCTACTCACTATTCCCCCACCGCCTCCTACATACCCCTATCCACTATTACCCCCCCCTCACCGCATCCTACATACCCCTACCCACTATTTCCCCCCCTCCGCCTCCTACATACCCTACCCACTATTACCCCCCTCACCTCCTCCTACATACCCTACCCACTATTACCCCCCCTCATCGCCTCCTACATACCCTACCCACTATTACCCCCCTCACCTCCTCCTACATACCCCTACCCACTATTACCCCCCTCATCGCCTCCTACATACCCCTACCCACTATTACCCCCCTCACCTCCTCCTACATACCCCTACCCACTATTCCCCTTCTCACTGACTCCTATATACCCCTTCCCTGTATTTCTTCCCCTTTACCTGAGGCAAGTCGGGGGAGATACTTCGTCTTCTGCTCCTCTGTCCCGTACAGAAGGATTCCTTTAAACCCGATGGATTGATGAGCTCCGAGAGTGATGCCAACACCCAGATCGTGCAACCCGACAATCTCCACCAGGCGGGCGTACTGAGCAATGGGGCAGACATGGGGAGAGAGACCATGGAGGCTGAGTGTGCAGGAGAGAATCGCCATGGCAAAGACCCCCAATAACCTAACCAACATCCCCCCCTTATGTATTATACATGGAGATCATATCCCCTCTTATGTATTATACATGGAGATCATATCCCCCTTATGTATTATACATGGTGATCATATCCCCCCTTATGTATTATACATGGAGATCATATCCCCCTTATGTATTATACATGGAGATCATATCCCCCCTTATGTATTATACATGGAGATCATATCCCCCCTTATGTATTATACATGGAGATCATATCCCCCCTTATGTATTATACATGGAGATCATATCCCCCCCTTATGTATTATACATGGAGATCATATCCCCCCCTTATGTATTATACATGGAGATCATATCCCCCCCTTATGTATTATACATGGAGATCATATCCCCCCCTTATGTATTATACATGGAGATCATATCCCCCCCTTATGTATTATACACGGAGATCATATCCCCCCCTTATGTATTATACACGGAGATCATATCCCCCCTTATGTATTATACACGGTGATCATATCCCCCCTTATGTATTATACATGGAGATCATATCCCCCCTTATGTATTATACATGGAGATCATATCCCCCCTTATGTATTATACATGGTGATCATATCCCCCCTTATGTATTATACATGGTGATCATATCCCCCTTATGTATTATACATGGAGATCATATCCCCCCCTTATGTGTTATACACGGAGATCATATCCCCCTTATGTGTTATACACGGAGATCATATCCCCCCTTATGTATTATACACGGAGATCATATCCCCCCTTATGTATTATACACGGAGATCATATCCCCCTTATGTGTTATACACGGAGATCATATCCCCCCTTATGTATTATACACGGAGATCATATCCCCCCTTATGTATTATACACGGAGATCATATCCCCCCCTTATGTATTATACACGGAGATCATATCCCCCTTATGTATTATACACGGAGATCATATCCCCCCTTATGTATTATACACGGAGATCATATCCCCCCTTATGTATTATACACGGAGATCATATAACCCCTTATGTATTATACATGGAGATCATATCCCCCCCTTATGTATTATACACGGAGATCATATCCCCCCTTATGTATTATACACGGAGATCATATAACCCCTTATGTATTATACACGGAGATCATATAACCCCTTATGTATTATACACGGAGATCATATCCCCCCTTATGTATTATACATGGAGATCATATCCCCCCTTATGTATTATACATGGAGATCATATAACCCCTTATGTATTATACATGGAGATCATATAAACCCCTTATGTATTATACATGGAGATCATATCCCCCTTATGTATTATACATGGAGATCATATCCCCCTTATGTATTATACATGGAGATCATATCCCCCTTATGTATTATACATGGAGATCATATCCCCCCCTTATGTATTATACATGGAGATCATATCCCCCTTATGTATTATACATGGAGATCATATCCCCCTTAATGTATTATACATGGAGATCATATCCCCCTTATGTATTATACATGGGGATCATATCCCCCCTTATGTATTATACATGGGGATCATATCCCCCCTTATGTATTATACATGGGGATCATATCCCCCCTTATGTATTATACATGGAGATCATATCCCCCCTTATGTATTATACATGGAGATCATATCCCCCCTTATGTATTATACATGGAGATCATATCCCCCCTTATGTATTATACATGGAGATCATATCCCCCCTTATGTATTATACATGGAGACCATATCCCCCCTTATGTATTATACATGGAGATCATATCCCCCTTATGTATTATACATGGTGATCATATCCCCCCTTATGTATTATACATGGAGATCATATCCCCCCTTATGTATTATACATGGAGATCATATCATCCCCCCTTATGTATTATACATGGAGATCATATCCCCCCCTTATGTATTATACATGGAGATCATATCCCCCCTCATGTATTATACATGGAGATCATATCCCCCCTCATGTATTATACATGGAGATCATATCCCCCCCTTATGTATTATACATGGAGATCATATCCCCCCCTTATGTATTATACATGGAGATCATATCCCCCCTTATGTATTATACATGGAGATCATATCCCCCCTTATGTATTATACATGGAGATCATATCCCCCCTTATGTATTATACATGGAGATCATATCCCCTCTTATGTATTATACCAACCCCCCTACATCTCACCCCACCCACCTCCTGCCCCGGCCGCCTTCTGGAGACTCTGCCCACACGACAAGCCCCTCCCACTTACCTGGGTGTTATTCAGGCCATCCCCCCCAAGTCCACCGGGACCTGCAGGCCGAATGCTCCAAGTTCCTTCAGTCCTGCCATCGACTTGTCATCCACCTTCTGCAGGTCGTCATTCAGCGCTGGGTCATTCACCTCCTGAGGGAGGAAACATGGACAAGAAATATGGACCCCCTCCATCCAATCAGAGTCATCTCAGGAATGGAGGGGTGAGGGGACAATGGCGGAGGGCAGGACCCCCTCCATCCATTCACCAGTCATCTCAGGAATGGAGGGGTGAGGGGACAATGGCGGAGGGCAGGACCCCCTCCATCCATTCACCAGCCATCTCAGGAATGGAGGGGTGAGGGAACAATGGCGGAGGGCAGGACCTCCTCCATCCATTCACCAGCCATCTCAGGAATGGAGGGGTGAGGGGACAATGGCAGAGGGCAGGACCCCCTCCATCCATTCACCAGCCATCTCAGGAATGGAGAGGTGAGGGATATTGGCAGAGGGCAGGACACCCTCCATCCATTCACCAGTCATCTCAGGAATGGAGAGGTGAGGGGACATTGGCAGAGGGCAGGACCCCCTCCACCCATTCACCAGACAGAGGTGGTTTTCATGGCATTTTGGGCAGAAATGAAGCCCCATGCGCAGTCTGATTGTGGGATCCCGGGGATCACAGAGAGCAATCTGAAGACCGACCCCGTTACTGTGATAAGCCACACGGCTTGGAGAGATCATCTCCCGTCTTCTGGTCTCCATACACATCGCACTCACCTGGAAGAACGTGAGACGGGACCAACCAACTCGCCGAGGAACTGGGACTGGTCTTCACTGAGCACTGCGGGCAAAAAGACAAGGTGGGGGAGGGGTGAGAGGACTTCACAAGGAATTCTGGGTAAACAAGAGAACCACCAAATTCAGGGTCTTACCAGAGGGGAAGGGGAAGACCTGCTCTGTGTGTATGAGGCCATTGAACATCCCAACCGCAAACGACCGAGAATCCTAGAGAAACGGACACCAGCAGAGTCACTGCAAGGACGGGACGAGGGGTCTCCATATCTACAACCTGTGACTGGATGGAAAATGTGCCGCTGACCACACCCAGCTAAGGTACCACCACTCCGCCGAACACCCAGCCAAGGTACCACCACCCCGCCGAACACCCAGCCAAGGTACCACCACCCCGCCGAACACCCAGCCAAGGTACCACCACCCCGCCGAACACCCAGCCAAGGTACCACCACCTGACCACACCCAGCCAAGGTACCACCACACCGCCGAACACCCAGCCAAGGTACCACCACCCCGCCGAACACCCAGCCAAGGTACCACCACCCCGCCGAACACCCAGCCAAGGTACCACCACCCCGCCGAACACCCAGCCAAGGTACCACCATCCCACCGAACACCCAGCCAAGGTACCACCACCCCGCCGAACACCCAGCCAAGGTACCACCACCCCGCCGAACACCCAGCCAAGGTACCACCACCCCGCCGAACACCCAGCCAAGGTACCACCACCTGACCACACCCAGCCAAGGTACCACACCCCTTAACCACACCAAGCCAAGGTACCACCCCGCCGAACACCCAGCCAAGGTACCACCCCCCCGACCACACCCAGCCAACACACCACCCCGTCCCACCATCACCCAGCCAACATACCACCCCCCCGACCACACCCAGCCAAGGTACCACCACCCCCCAGTGACCACACCCAGCCAAGGTACCACCACCCCACCCACAGTACCCCCCTCACTGACCACACCCAGCCAAGGTACCCCCCCACTGATTACAACCAACCAGTGTACCCCCCCCCCCCCCCCACACCCAGCCAAAGTACCACCCCACACACACACTGGCAACACCCAGCCAATATAGCACTGGCCCCCAGAGACCACACCCACCAATGTAACACCCCCCACTGACCACATCCAGCCAATGTGCACATACCCCCTTCCCACCCTAGACAAAATACACTACCCAGCTAAGCTGAATCCAAAATGGCTGACTTACCACCTCCCTCTTCTGTGACACACGGACAGTTTGTGATGCGGCCTCTGTCGCTGACAATCCATCTTTATCCACAACCGTCTGTATAAGATATAACAAACATATACATACACACATTATATATATATATATCCATCCCCTCCCCCTCCAGAAGGTTCCCCCCTTCATGACCAGGCCAGTTTTAGCTATTCAGCACTGCACTACTTGAGCTGGCAATGGTTCGGTTATACAACACTGGACCCACTTGAAATTTTTATCATTTTTTCACACAAGTAGCGCTTTCCCCTGGTGGCATTTTATCACCGCTGGGAGGGGTTTATTTTTTGTGATATAAAACAACAACAAAAAAAAAAGATTTTCTACTTTGTTATAAAAAATATCCAATAAACTAAAAGTTCGCCATAAATTTAGGCCAAAATGTATTGTGCTCCGTGTCTTCGGTGAAATGGTCCCAATACGTGTCCATTGAATGCTTTGTGTGTCAGTCTACAGACCGCGGGACATATACTGCCATTTACAGCTTTTACTTCTGACGGCCCATCACATTTCTGGAGGGGCTAAAATACACCCCCCCTTCCCAAATTACCCCCTTTTCGGAAAGTAAACACCCCAAGAAATTTGCGGAGAGGCATGTTGAGTCCATGGAAGATTTTTTTTTTTGCCACAAATTTTTAGAAAAAAATGACAAAAAGGTTTTCGGTTTTTTTTTTTTCTTTACACAAAGTTGCCTCTTAAATGATTTATTGCTCACACATGCCATGGTTATATGTGGAATTACACCCCAAAATTCATTCTGCTACTTCTCCCGAGTATGGGGGTACCACATGTGAGAGACTTTTTTGTAGCCTATCCACATACAGGCCCCCAAAATCCAATGACCACCTCCAGGCTTTCAAAGGGCATATTTCCCCATATCACTTCCCAACTACCTATTAACAGTTTTGGAGGCCATAGAATGCCAGAATAGTACACCCCCCCCCCCAAATGACCCCTTTTTGGGAAGTAGACACCCCATGGAATTTGCTAAGAGGCATGGTGAGTATATTGCAAATTTCATTTTTGTCACAAGGTTCAGAAAAAATAAATAAATACATTTTTGTTCTCTTTTTTCGATTTAAAACTTGTGGCAACAAATGAGATCTCCAAAACACTCAGCATTCGCCCCTTATCAAATTCCTTGGGGTGTCTACTTTCCAAAAAGGGGTCATTTGGGGGGGGGGGGGGGGGGGGAAGGGGCATTTCAGGGCCGACATTAGAAGTTTATGCCACACATCACCCACTCTTCTAACCACCTGAAGGCCACGCCCCTTCTGGCACTTTGTCTACTTGAAAATGTTTCCTAGAAACTAACTTTGAACCCCAAATTTTCTACATAGGCCCTAGGGAATAAATCAGTGGAAATGTTTTTTTACGTCACACAATTTTTGCGCAGCGATTTTTCAAACTTTTTTTTTTTTTTTAAATACACCCTTTAGAATATTAATGCACAAAAACACAATATATTGCCCAATTGTTTGATAAAATCTATTATCATTATTATTATACAGTATTTATAAAGCGCCAATAGTTGGCTCAGCGCTGTACATTACAAAGGGGGACAGAACATGTGACAGAACAATACCAATACAATGTGATACATGAGGGGATCGAGGGCCCTGCTCCTTGGAGCTTACAATCTAGGAGGGAGGAGGTGGTGGTACAGGAGGAAATAGCTGTGGGGGATGGAGTGGTAGGAAGAGTGGAGGAGGTCGGCAAGTTAGCAGGGGGTAGGGTAGGCTTCCCTGAAGAGATGGGTTTTCAGGGTGCGCCTAAAGGAGAGGAGAGTAGGTGATAATCTGATGGGTTGGGGCAGGGAGTTCCAGAGGATGGGTGACACCCTGGAGAAGTCCTGGAGGCGGGCATGGGAGGAGGAAACCAGGGAACTAGAGAGAAGGAGGTCTTGTGAGGAGCGGAGTGTGCGTGTTGGGCGGTACTTGGATATTAGGTCAGTGATGTAGTTCGGGGCAGTATGGTGGACGGCTTTGTACGTCAGTGTTAGGATTTTGAATTTGATCCGTTGCGCAATCGGAAGCCAGTGGAGGGATTGGCAGAGGGGGGTGGAGGACACTGAGTGGAGGCCAGTGGAGGGATTGGCAGAGGGGGGTGGAGGACACTGAGTGGAGGCCAGTGGAGGGATTGGCAGATGGGGGTGGCGGAAACGGAGCGGTTGGAAAGGTGAATGAGTCTGGCAGCCGTATTCAGGATGGACTGAAGCGGGGATAGCCAGCGGCGAGGCAGGCCAGTGAGGAGGGAGTTGCAGTAGTCGAGTCGTGATATGATGAGGGAGGGGATGAGCTGTTTAGTGGTTTCTGGAGTTAGGAACGTGCGGATTTTGGCGATGTTGCGGAGGTGGAGTCTGCATGTTGTGGAGGCGGAGTCTGCATGTTGCGGAGGTGGAGTCTGCACGAGTTTGTTAAAGATTGGACTTGGGGCTGGAAGGATAGGTTGGAGTCCAAAATGACACCAAGTACTCTGGCCTGCGGGGCGGGTTTGATGGTGGCGTTGTTGGACATGATGGAGAAGTCAATGGGGGGTGGTGTCCGGGCTGGGGGGGAAGACAAGAAACTCGGTTTTGGAGAGGTTCAATTTAAGGAAGTGGAGCGACATCCAGTCTGATATGTCGCTCAACAGGTGTGTGATTCGGGCGGAGACCGAGGGGGTGAGGTGGGGGGTTGAAAGATAGATTTGTGTGTCGTCGGCATAGAGGTGGTAGTTGAAGCCGTGAGAGTTGGCCGAGGGAGGAGGTGTAGATGGAGAAGAGAAGGGGCCCGAGGACAGAGCCTTGAGGGACCCCAACAGAGAGGGGGAGTGAGAGGGAGGTGGTGGCATTATAGGTAACGCTGAAAGAGCGTTGTGACAGGTAGGATGAGAGCCAGGAGAGAGCAGAATCTCTGAGGCCGAGGGAGTGTAGTTTTTTGAGGAGGAGGGGGTGGTGGACTGTGTCGAAGGCCGCAGAGAGGTCAAGGAGTAGGAGCACTGAATAGTGGCCATTAGCTTTGGCGGTTAGCAGGTCGTTGGAGAGTTTGAGTAAGGCAGTTTCGGTGGAGTGTAGGGGACGGAAGCCGGACTGTAGGGGATCGAGGAGGTTGTTGTCGTTGAGGTGAGAGCATAGGCGGGCGTAGACTAGGCGCTCGAGGAGTTTAGATGTAAATGGGAGTAGGGAGATGGGTCTGAGGTTGTTCGGGTCATTGGGGTCCAGGGAGGGCTTTTTAAGTATGGGGGTGATGTGTGTTTCAGAGGGGAAGGGAAAGTGCCGGAGGAGAGGGAGAGATTGAAGATGTGGGTGAGGGAGCGTAGGATGGAGGGGGAGGGAGGTTGTAGGAGTTGTGAGGGGATAGGGTCAAGGGGGCAGGTGGTGAGGCGGGCATCAGAGAGGATCTTGGAGACTTCCTCGATGGTAGTAAGGTCAAAGGTGCGGAGTGTTGGGGGAGCTTCAGTATGAGGAATGTAGGGTGGGGTGGGAGAGGAGGTCAGAGCAGTGGTGGGGCCGTGGGAGAGGGTGTAGAGGGGGTAGCTGAGTGAGGGGGAAGGGGGTTGGAGGGAGTTTGAGCAGCGACGAAGTCCCTGTGGGTTATGTCGAGGGGGAGGGGGGATGAGGGGGTAGCTGTGTGAGAGGGGACGGGTTGAGAAGGCGTGTGAGTTGCGGCAATGTCCTTGCGAATTGTGTCAATCTTGTTTTTGAAGTGATTGGCAATCTCAAGGGCAGTGAGTGAGGTGCTGGGTGGGGGCGGGGAGTGGTGAGTGAGGTGCTGGGTGGAGGTGGGGGTGGAGAGAGTAGAGAGTTGAAGGTGGAGAAGAGTCGGCGAGGATTGGAGGAGAGGGCCTTGATGAGGGTCAAGAAGTAGGCCTGTTTGGCAGCATGGAGGGAGGAGGTGTAGGTGTGGAAGGCAGATTTGTAGCGGGTGAAGGCTTGTTGGGATTTGGTTTTGCGCCATAGTTGCTCCAGGGCACGACTTTGTCGTTTGAGGGTTTTGGTGTGATCAGTCTGCCAGGGCTGGAGCGGTCGGGGTCTGATGTTGCGTGTGGTTAAAGGCGCTAGTGAGTCAAGGGCTGTTGACAGCGCATTGTTGTAGGCGGTCAAAGCCAAGTCGGGGCAGGACAGGGGGAGGATGCTGTCATGGAGTTGATCAGCTGCAGAGTGGAGGGGGGCAGGGTTCAGGTTGCGGAGGTTACGGCTGGTAGTAGTGTGACATTTGGAGGGGTAGGTGTTGGAGGACGAGGAGATAGAGAAGGTGATCAGGTTGTGGTCAGAGAGAGGGAAGGGGGTGTTAGTGAGGTTGTGGGGAGCGCAGCGGTTGGAGAAGACGAGATCCAGGATATTACCGTCGGAGTGGGTGGTGGATTGTATGCACTGTGCAAGTGTAAAGGAGGAGGTTAAGTGGAGGAGATGGGATGTGTCCGGGTTGTCGAGGTTGACAGGGATGTTGAAATCCCCAAGGATGATAGTGGGTAGCTCAGAGGAGAGGAAGAAGGGTAGCCAGGAGGAGAAGTCTTCCAGGAAGCGGGATATGGATCCAGGAGGCCGGTATATCACAGCAATCGTCAGGGGGGTTGGGGAGAATAGTCGGACTCAGTGGGCCTCGAAGGAGGAGAAGGATAGGGAGGGGGGGTTTGGGAGGACTCGGAAGGTGCTCTGCGGTGACAGGAGCAGACCAACCCCACCACCTTTACGACCGTTAGGCCTGGGTGAGTGGGTCCAGGTGAGACCTCCATAGGAGAGTGCAGCAGGGGAGGTAGAGTCAGTGGGCTGGATCCAGGTTTCCGTAATCGCCAGGAGGTTGAGGGAGCCGGAAACAAAGAGGTCGTGGATGGCGGTAAGCTTGTTGCACACCGATCGGGCGTTCAGGAGTGCACATGAAAACGGGGGGAGATTTTAGGGAGCAGGGGGACAGATACTAAGTTGCGGGGGTTGCGGCAGGACGTGGAGGCGGGAGGGTTTTGTGCGGGTGAGGGAGGTGGTGGAGGGCCAGGATTCGGGGAGATGTCCCCCGCGGTTATGAGGAGGAGAAGGGTAAGAAAGGTGGCATGGGAGCGGGATGTGCAGGAGCGTGAGAAACTCCTAGTGGAGGTGTTGGGGTCAGTGGGAGAGGAGTAATAGGAGGAGGTGGTGGGTGCCGTAGAGGGGTGAAGGAAGCAGTGAGGACACAATATACAAATGTTTGGGAGGAGCAGAGGGATATAGTGAATGGATTTTGGGAACAGAGGAGAGGAAAATGAGAAGGAGGAGTGGAAGAGGCATTTTGGGGAGGTGATGAGAGCAGTAGTAGGGAGATGATAGCAATGAGGGGTAGATGTACAAGTTTTGGGGTGGAGCAGAGGGGTAAAGAAATGAGATTTGGGAACAGAGGATAGTAATATGAAGAGGAGAAGAGGGGCGTATTATATAAAGGTACACGGAGTGGGACTCAGGTATGTAAGAGATGTTTCCCGGGGTGTTTCCTTGCAGTCTGTCCAGCGTGCAGTAGAGTTTCTTGCTGTTGTTGTGTCTTCCTGCTGCTTAAGTTCTCCTGCTTTAGTTCAACTGCTGTGTTTAACTGCTCTGCACTCATTCAAAGCCGCACTCCATCATAAGCAGCACCCCCATCAGAGATCTCCCCCATGAGCTGAACTAAATTTATAGGGAGATGCTCAAATGAGCATTCAACTCCGCCCCAATTAGAAGCTGATAAGGCTCACATGAATAGGGGGGATGATTCTTAGGAACCAGGCCACAGTCATAAAATCTAGAAGACGATGTCACGCTGAGTAAATGGATACCAAACATGATGTGCTTTAAAAGTGCGCACGCCCCACGCAACGGTGACAAACTTTTCATTATCCGTGGGCGATGCTTCAAAAGCCCTTTTAAGTGCCCCATCTTACATGTACACAGGAGGTCTAGTGCTGGAATGACCGCCCTCCATCTGACGTTCGCGGCGATACCTCACATGGATGGTGCGATCTGTTTACATACCGCCTTGGGACCGCCGCTTGCGTTTGCCTTTGCGCATGAAGATGGGGGCGAGTTTTTTTTTTTTTAAATTATTAGTTTGCTTTATTATTTTTTACACGGGGGGTCCCTTTCACTTTTTTTTTCCCCCCCAATGACTTTTATTGCTATTACAGGGGATGTAAATATCCCCAGTGACAGCAATAGACAGTGACAGGTCCTCTTCTCTGAGAAATCTGGGGTCTATCAGACTCTAGATCTCTCCTCTGCCCTTCCATCTTCTCACCAAGATCGCTGTGATCGAACGCTTTCCCAATTTACAAATGGCGCAGTTTATATCCGGCGAAACGGAAATAAAAAGCTTGTAGCTTCTGGTCTCTTAGACCATAGAGATGTTTGGAGGCACTCTGGTCTCTGGTCAGCTCTATGGTCATCCAGCGGAACTGCCGGCTGCATTCTCAGATTCCCCTGTGGGACAGAAGAGTCCAAGGAAGCCACAGAAGGCGGTGGAGGGGAAGGGGCTCCCTTCCTGCTGCTTGTAAGAGCAATCCTGAAGCTAATTAGCGGCTAGGATCGCTTTCACATGAAAGACGATTGCCGGCTGGAAAAAAAACAAAAACGATCCCTGGATGACGCCTGCAGCTGTATGCACCATCCCGGCATAACCACTCCAGTCCAGCGAGGTTCCAGTACATTGCTGGTCCTTGTTGGGCATATACAGTGAGGGACAGAAGTATGTGAACCCCCTGCGATTCTGCAAGTTCTCCCACTTCTCCATCATGGAGGGTCTGACATTCACATTGCAGGGGATTCCCACTCCGAGGACAGAATTCAGGAGATCACATTGCAGGGGATTCCCACTCCGAGGACAGAATTCAGGAGATCACATTGCAGGGGATTCCCACTCCGAGGACAGAATTCAGGAGATCACATTGCAGGGGATTCCCACTCCGAGGACAGAATTCAGGAGATCACATTGCAGGGGATTCCCACTCCGAGGACAGAATTCAGGAGATCACATTGTATGATTTGTAAAGAATGTATTTGTCTCGCACGGCTGAACAGAAGTATTTGAACCCCTGAGAAGCAGCAAGAATTCTGGCTCTCAAAGACCTGTTACTGCCCCTTTATAAAGCCCCCCTCTACTCCACTCATTCATCTCACTTAGTAGCACCTGTCTGAGCTCTTTACAGACACCTGTCCATCCCACAGTCAGTCAGACGCCAACTACTACCATGGGCAAGACCAAAGAGCTGTCAAAAGACGCCAGAGACAAAATGGTGGACCTCCACACAGCTGGAAAGGGCTACGGGGCAATTGCCAAGCAGCTTGCTGAAAATAGATCAACCGTTGGAGCAATTGTTAGAAAATGGAAGAGGCTAAAGACGACTGTCAGTCTCCCTCGGACTGGGGCTCCATGCAAGATGTCCCCTCGTGGGGGATCACTGATGAGAAGAAAGGTGAGGAATCAGCCCAGAACTACAAGGGAGGAGCTGGTCAATGACATGAAGAGAGCTGGGACCACAGTTTCACAGGTCACTGTCGGTAGAACACTACGCCGTCATGGTTTCCAATCATGCATTGCACGGAAGGTTCCCCTGCTCCAGTCATCACATGTCCAGGCCCGTCTGAAGGTTCCCCTGCTCCAGTCATCACATGTCCAGGCCCGTCTGAAGGTTCCCCTGCTCAAGTCATCACATGTCCAGGCCCGTCTGAAGGTTGCCAATGACCATCTGGATGATGCAGAGGAGGCATGGGAGGAAGTCATGTGGTCAGAGGAGGCATGGGAGAAAGTCATGTGGTCAGAGGAGACCAAAAGTAGAACTTTTTGGTCTAAACTTCACTCGTTGTGTTTGGAGGAAACAGAAGGATGAGTTGCACCCCAAGAACACCATCCCTACTGTGAAGCTTGGAGGTGGTAACATCATGCTTTGGGGTGCTTTTCTGCGAAGGGGACAGGACGACTGCACTGTATTAAGGAGAGGATGAATGGGGCCATTTATTGTGAGATTTTCAGCAACAACCTCCTTCCCTCAGTCAGAGCATTGAAGATGGGTGGTGGCTGGGTCTTCCAACATGACAACGACCCGAAGCACACAGCCAGGAGAACCAAGGAGTGGCTCCATAAGAAGCATATCGAGGTTCTGGAGTGGCCTAGCCAGTCTCCAGGCCTAAATCCAATAGAACATCTTTGGAGGGAGCTGAAACTCCGTGTTGCTCAGCGACAGCCCCGAAACCTGACAGATCTAGAGGAGATCGGTGTGGAGGAGTCGGCCAAAATCCCTGTTGAGGTGCAAACCTGGCCAAGGACTACAGGAAACGTCTGACCTCTGTAATTGCAGACAAAGGCTTCTGTACCAAATATTAACACGGATCTTCTCAGGGGTTCAAATCCTTCTGTTCAGCCGTGCGAGACAAATACATTCTTTACAAATCATACAATGTGATCTCCTGAATTCTGTCCTCAGAGTGGGAATCCCCTGCAATGTGAATGTCAGACCCTCCATGATGGAGAAGTGGGAGAACTTGCAGAATCGCAGGGGGTTCAAATACTTCTGTTCCTCACTGTATGTACCAGCAGAGGGCAACTATACAGCCTGGGTCAGAAGGTCTGAGGACGACACAAATATGAATTTACCTCCAAGGAACCACACGCCGTCATCATCGCTTCACACAAAAAGGGATTCCCAGGAAAGGATATGGCTGCTACTACAACTACACCCAAATCCACCATTTATCGGATCATCAAGAACGCCAAGGAGAGAGGTTCAATTGCTGTGAAGAAGGCTTCAGGGTGCCCAAGAAAGTCCAGCAAGCACCAGGACCATCTCCTAAAGTGGATTCAGCTGCGGGATCGGGGAACCACCAGTGCAGGGCTTGCTCAGGAATGGCAGCAGACAGGTGTGAGTATCGGCATGCACAGTGAGAAGACTTCTGTATGATGGCCTGGTGTCAAGAAGGGCAGCAGAGAAGCCGCTTTCCTGGCGAAGGGCAGCAGAGAAGCCGCTTCCCTGGCGAAGGGCAGCAGAGAAGCCGCTTCCCTGGCGAAGGGCAGCAGAGAAGCCGCTTCCCTGGCGAAGGGCAGCAGAGAAGCCGCTTCCCTGGCGAAGGGCAGCAGAGAAGCCGCTTCCCTGGCGAAGGGCAGCAGAGAAGCCGCTACTCTACAGGAAAACCCTTCGAGACAGACTGGTATTCTGCAAAAGGTCCATCAATTGGACTGCTGAGGACTGAGAGAAAGTAATTTCCTCTGACGAATCCCTTGGGGATTGGGTCATCCGGAGAAATAGTTGTCCAGAGAAGAAAAGGTGAGCAATACTATCAGTCCTACATCATGCCAACAGCAAAGAATCCCGAGACCATTCATGTGAGGGGGTCGCTTCTCAGCCAAAGGAGTGGGCTCACTCACAATTCTGCCTGAGAACACCACCAAAAACATCCTCCGAGAGCAACTTCTCCCAACCATCCAAGAACAGTTTGGTGAGGAACATTGCCTCCTCCAGCATGATGGAGAACCTTGCCATAAGGCAAAAGTCATAACGAAGTGTCTTGGAGAATCAAACATCAAAATATGGGGCCCATGGACAGGAAACCCCCAGACCTTCATCCCATTGAGAACTTGTGATCAATCCTCAAGAGGCAAGTGAACAAATAAAACCCCACAAATTCTGACCAACTCCAAGCATTGATGATGCAAGAAAGGGCTGCTATCAGTCAGGGTGTGGCCCAGACTGCATGTGGACAGCATGCCAGGGGGAAATCGCAGAGGTCTTGAAAAAGAAAGGTCGACACTGTAAATATGGACTCTTTGCATAACCTTCATGTCATTGTCAATAAAAACCTTGGACACGTATGGAAAGCTCGTCATTCTACTTCATATATACCTTCATGTACACCAGAGTAACATCTGAGAAAAAGACCTAAAAGCACAGAAGCAGAAGACTTTGTGAAAATTAATATTTGTGTCATTCTCAAAACTTTTAGCCACGGCTGTAGACTATAAACATATCTGTATTCCAAGAGTCTAAGAACTCTCTTTGATCCCCGACAATAGAAAATCAAAAGATCTGCCATTTAAGGCCACCAGTGGGCTCCACCACACATTGTACAGCCCGTTTACCGTACCCATCGACACCTCAAACGTCCACCATACTGTACCCACCTGCTGGAATCATATCTCACGGATAAAACACCACAAAACGTTATCCAATAATCTCCACCCCACCCCTTTATAGGAAGCCCCACCCTTATTCTTCAGTTGATGTCATGAGTGATAGAGGAGGGGTAGGTGTAGTCAAATCTTCTCCCCCATGGAGAACAAGGAGGGGTAGGTGTGGTCTAGTCATCTTCCCCAATGAGAACAAGGAAGGGTAGGTGTGGTCTAGTCTTCTACCCCAGTATGAAGGACATTGGATGGGAGAGTCTGGTGATGGACAATATGGAGGACATTGGGTGGGAGATTCTGGTGATGGACAATATGGAGGACATTTGTTGGGAGATGGGTGGGAGCACAGAGGAGGGGTAGATGTGGTCTAGTCATCTCCTCCAATGAAAATGCATAGGGCCCCACACATACCTCCACAGTTTGAGCATAAGCTCTCACGCTGGCGGCCGGCAACCTGCAACACAACCAATCAGAGGCATCAAAAACAGGATTATCCATCCCGCCCCCCACAATATAACAAGTGCCAGGTCTGCTAAACACCAAAGGATGTTGGATGCTATATGCAGAGATTTGTACATGGGTTGGTCTTTTGAGTTGGTATGGAGGACACTGGTTTGTAGATAGGTGGGATGGTGCGGTGATGGTCACAATGGAGAAACTTGGTCAGTATATGGAGATATCGGTGGGTGGTATGGTCTGGTGATGGCCAATATGGAGGACATTGGTCGGGAGAAGAGTGGGAAGGTCTGGTGACGGACAATATGGAAGACATTGGTCGAGAGAAGAGTGGGAAGGTCTGGTGATGGACAATACGGAGGACATTGGGTGGGAGGTCTGGTGATGGTCAATATGGAGGACATTGGTCGGGAGAAGAGTGGGAAGGTCTGGTGACGGACAATATGGAGGACATTGGTCGGGAGAAGAGTGGGAAGGTCTGGTGACGGACAATATGGAAGACATTGGTCGAGAGAAGAGTGGGAAGGTCTGGTGACGGACAATATGGAAGACATTGGTCGAGAGAAGAGTGGGAAGGTCTGGTGATGGACAATACGGAGGACATTGGGTGGGAAGGTCTGGTGATGGACAATACGGAGGACATTGGGTGGGAAGGTCTGGTGATGGACAATACGGAGGACATTGGGTGGGAAGGTCTGGTGATGGACAATACGGAGGACATTGGGTGGGAAGGTCTGGTGATGGTCAATACGGAGGACATTGGGTGGGAAGGTCTGGTGATGGACAATACGGAGGACATTGGGTGGGAAGGTCTGGTGATGGACAATACGGAGGACATTGGGTGGGAAGGTCTGGTGATGGACAATACGGAGGACATTGGGTGGGAAGGTCTGGTGATGGTCAATACGGAGGACATTGGGTGGGAAGGTCTGGTGATGGACAATACGGAGGACATTGGGTGGGAAGGTCTGGTGATGGACAATACGGAGGACATTGGGTGGGAAGGTCTGGTGATGGACAATACGGAGGACATTGGGTGGGAAGGTCTGGTGATGGACAATACGGAGGACATTGGGTGGGAAGGTCTGGTGATGGTCAATACGGAGGACATTGGGTGGGAGGTCTGGTGATGGACAATACGGAGGACATTGGGTGGGAAGGTCTGGAGTAGGGATCGGCGGGGGGTAGAGGTAGGGATCGGCAGGGGGGAGGGATCAGTGGGGGGGGATCAGTGTGTGGGGGGTAGGGATCAATGGGGGGAGAGGGGAGGAGTTGGGATCAGTGGTAGGGGGAGGGGAAGAGTAGGGATTGATGGTGGGGAGAGGGGAAGAGTAGGGATTGGTGGTGGGGGAGGAGAAGGGATCGTTGCGGGGAGGCATAGGGATCATGGGGGGAAGGGATCGGTGGGAAGAGGTGTAGGGATTTTTAGGGTGAGGGGAGGAGTAGGGATCGGTGGAGGGAGGGATCATGGGGGGAGGGGAAAGGGATCGTTGGGGAACGGAATGAGTGAGGATCGGTGGGAGGAGGGGAGGAGTAGGGATCAGTGGGAGGAGGGGGAGGGATCAGTGGTGGGGGGAGGGGAGGTGTAGGGATCAGTGGTGGGGGAGGGGAAGTGTAGGGACCAGTGGTGGGGGGAGGGGAAGTGTAGGGATCAGTGGTGGGGGAGGGGAGGTGTAGGGATCAGTGGTGGGGGAGGGGAGGTGTAGGGATCAGTGGTGGGGGAGGGGAGGTGTAGGGATCAGTGGTGGGGGAGGGGAGGTGTAGGGATCAGTGGTGGGGGAGGGGAGGTGTAGGGATCAGTGGTGGGGAGGGGTAAGGATCAGTGGGGGGTGGGATCGGTGGGAGGTGGCATAGGGATCGGTGGGGGGACGATAGGAGTAGGGATCGGTGGGGGGACGATAGGAGTAGGGATCGGTGGAGGGGAGGGGGAGGGATCGGTGGAGGGGGAGGAGAAGGGATCGTTGTGGGGAGGCATAGGGATCATGGGAGGAAGGGATCGGTGGGAGGAGGTGTAGGGATTGTTGGGGGGAGGGGAGGAGTAGGGATTGGTGGGGGGAGGAAAAAGGGATCGTTGCGGAACGGAATGAGTGAGGATTGGTGGGAGGAGTAGGGATCAGTAGGAGGGGAGGAGTAGGGATCAGTGGGAGGAGGGAAGGAGTAGGGATCAGTGGGAGGAGTAGGGATCAGTGGTGGGGGGAGAAGTACAGATTGGTGGGGGGACGAAAGGAGTAGGGATTGGTGGAGGGAGAGGGATCGGGGGAGGGGAGGAGTAGGGATGGGTGAGGGGGAGGAGTAGGGATGGGTGAGGGGGAGGAGTAGGGACCGGTGGGGGGAGTAGGGATCGGTGGTGGTGGGGGGGGGGGAGGAGTAGGGATCGGTGGGGGGGAGGAGTAGGGATCGGTGGGGGGGGGGGAAGAGTAGGGATTGGTGGTGGGGGAGGAGTAGGGACCATGGGGTGGGAGGAGTAGGGACCGTGGGGGGGAGGGGTATGGACCAGTGGGGGGGAGTAGGGATCAGTGGGGGAGGGGTGGTATTGGTAGAGGGGAGGAGTAGGGATCAGTGTGGAGGGGTTGGTGATATCGGTAGTGGGGGTTGGTGGGATCGGTGGTAGGGATCAGTGGGGGTAGAAGTGGGGATCAGTGTGGGGGTTGGTGGGATCGGTCGATCACCTGAGGACGGATCGGCTGAGACGGATCATGGTCACAGCGGCTCAGGAAGGTCAATAAGCAGACGATGCTCCGCCCATTGCCGGATCATGTGATGGGAGAGGGGGATGCCGGGAGTTGTAGTGCGGAGAGGAGGGGGTGGTGTTCTGGAGACTCCTCCCTCGTATACTCAGCGGTAGGATGTGATTGGACGGGAGGAGCTTGTAGGGGGCGTGGTGTGGAAGGATCTTCTTCCGATATGGGAGCCTATGGAGGCGTGTCGTCTATTCTGGGGGCGGGACGGAGGGGGCGGAGCAGAGGGCATACGTTGGTGTCAGATCTTATAGCCGCAGACCGGAAATCCCAAAACGGAGGAGGAGGCGGGGCTTGAGCCGGAAAAAAGCGGATAGAGACAGAAAAGGGATTTCAGACCACGCCCATTGTCCATCCCCTCTCCTCCTTATGTGGGTGTGGCTTCTTGTAGGTGATCTAGAAACCCATTGAATCCGCCGTGTCCTGAGCGAACATGAGGCTCCGCCCCCGCCCCGCCTTTTCGTCTTGACATCCCCGCCCAGATACTGTCCCCGATAATGTCAAACATTTCTGTCACGGATAAGCCACGCCCACAGAGACTGTAACCTTGGCCTGGTCTGTGACCGGAGGGGGAGGAGCGTACGAGACCGGCCGGGATCCGCCTTCACAGCCCTCTGCCTCCACTAGAGGGAGACTCCGACCCACACAGGACACGCCCCTCCCCCCACAGAGGACAAACCCCTCCCCCCACACACACACAGATCTCCATCTGGCAGATCTTCCAGCACACTACATGCCACAATCTCCGGGGATACACAGAGGACACCTATTCATTGGATGATGTCATATCCCCAAAGTGGGCGGGGCGTAGAGGATGTACAAAGCGGGCGGGGCGTAGAGGATGTACAAAGCGGGCGGGGCGTAGAGGATGTACAAAGCGGGCGGGGCGTAGAGTATGTACAAAGCGGGCGGGGCGTAGAGGATGTACAAAGCGGGCGGGGCGTAGAGGATGTACAAAGCGGGCGGGGCGTAGAGTATGTACAAAGCGGGCGGGGCGTAGAGGATGTACAAAGCGGGCGGGGCGTAGAGGATGTACAAAGCGGGCGGGGCGTAGAGGATGTACAAAGCGGGCGGGGCGTAGAGTATGTACAAAGCGGGCGGGGCGTAGAGGATGTACAAAGCGGGCGGGGCGTAGAGGATGTACAAAGCGCGCGGGGCGTAGTGGATGTACAAAGCGGGCGGGGCGTAGAGGATGTACAAAGCGGGGTTGGGCGTAGAGGATGTACAAAGCGGGGTTGGGCGTAGAGGATGTACAAAGCGGGCGGGGCGTAGAGGATGTACAAAGCGGGCGGGGCGTAGAGGATGTACAAAGCGGGCGGGGCGTAGAGGATGTACAAAGCGGGCGGGGCGTAGAGGATGTACAAAGCGCGCGGGGCGTGGTGGATGTACAAAGCGGGCGGGGCGTAGAGGATGTACAAAGCGGGGTTGGGCGTAGAGGATGTACAAAGCGGGAGGGGCGTAGAGGATGTACAAAGCGGGCGGGGCGTAGAGGATGTACAAAGCGGGCGGGGCGTAGAGGATGTACAAAGCGGGCGGGGCGTAGTGGATGTACAAAGCGGGGTTGGGCGTAGAGGATGTACAAAGCGGGGTTGGGCGTAGAGGATGTACAAAGCGGGGTTGGGCGTAGAGGATGTACAAAGCGGGAGGGGCGTAGAGGATGTACAAAGCGGGCGGGGCGTAGAGGATGTACAAAGCGGGCGGGGCGTAGAGGATGTACAAAGCAGGCGGGGCGTAGAGGATGTACAAAGCGGGCGGGGCGTAGTGGATGTACAAAGCGGGCGGGGCGTAGAGGATGTACAAAGCGGGGTTGGGCGTAGAGGATGTACAAAGCGGGCGGGGCGTAGAGGATGTACAAAGCGGGCGGGGCGTAGTGGATGTACAAAGCGGGCGGGGCGTAGAGGATGTACAAAGCGGGCGGGGCGTAGAGGATGTACAAAGCGGGCGGGGCGTAGAGGATGTACAAAGCGGGAGGGGCGTAGAGGATGTACAAAGCGGGCGGGGCGTAGAGGATGTACAAAGTGGGAGGGGCGTAGAGGATGTACAAAGTGGGTGTAACAGAACTGGACCCGACTGCACTCAGGTATTTCCATGAGACTCCCCCGTCTGAACACAGACCCCGGACCCCACCGCTGACCATACAGGACGAGACAACCAGACATGAAGGAAACCAGGAAATAGGCGGCTTTATTGTAACAGACACCAGATATGTACACAGGGCGGGGCAAGAGACATTTAGTAACAAGAGACACACCAACAGACAGTCCCATCAGGAGGGAGGGCTGCTGGAGACACCCCCCACCAAGCCAATACACAAACACATACATCCCATAATAGTTTGCTCCCAAGCAAGACACACAATAGAACAATGGGATGCAACCACATGGCAGTACACAATCCACAACCCCCCACCCCCCAATATCAGACCAGATCACCCTGCACCCCTAACAGGCACAGGGGGACTTACACATAAGAGGGATATGGGGAGCTGAGACAGGGGTCTCCCCACCTCTCCAAAGTGAGCTGTGTTCCATGGGCCCCCTACCCAAAGTGAGCTGTGTTCCATGGGCCCCCTACCCAAAGTGAGCCGGGTTCCATGGGCCCCCCACTCAAAGTGAGCCGTGTTCCATGGGCCCCCCACCCAAAGTGAGCTGTGTTCCATGGGCCCCCTACCCAAAGTGAGCCGGGTTCCATGGGCCCCCCACTCAAAGTGAGCCGTGTTCCATGTGCTCCCCACCCAAAGTGAGCCGGGTTCCATGTGCCCCCCACCCAAAGTGAGCCGGGTTCCATGGGACCCCAACCAAAGTGAGCCGTGTTCCATGGGCACCCCACCCAAAGTGAGCCGGGTTCCATGGGCCCCCCACCCAAAGTGTCACAGTGGGCAAGCATAGAGTATGTACAAAGTGGGCGGGGCGTGTACGAAGTGGGTGGGGCGTAGAGGATGTACAAAGTGGGCGGAGCATGTACAAAGTATAAACAGTCACAGAGGACACCAGACACAATCAGATCTTCTCTGGGGAATAAAACTTTCCCAGATTTCTCCTGCGACTGGAACAAGTCAGAGAAAGTCAGCGATTCGCTAGTCATATGGAACCGCCTCCCTACCAATCACCCCGCCCACATCTCAGGGTCCTCAATGTATTGGAATGTGGACCTTGGCCAATCAGCCCAGGGGGGTGGTCCTATCCCCGCCCACAGGACGTTCTGTGTTCTGAAATGCCCGAAGCTGATTGGACCGGGAACGGTTCGGTGGGTCAGGGATGGGATTTCCGACACCAGCGCGTCCGTCCGATGGCAGAACCAATCAGGCACCATAGAACCGTTCTGCTCACGAATCTTTACATGTAGGAGGAGCCTAAAGTGTGTCCAATCAGAAGGAAGGATTTCCATCTCTACAACATTGTATCTTCTATGAGACATGAGAGCGATTCCTCTGATCTACCCGAGAGAAGGGGGGAGGGGAGGAGAGAGAAGGGGGGATCTTCTCTCCTGAGGTTGCTGTGATCTGCACTGTGCACAGATGGTAATAAGCTGACAGTGGGGGGGAGGGAGAGTGGAGTAATAAGCTGACACTGGGGGGGGAAGGGGGGAGTAATAAGCTGACACTGGGGGGTCTTCTATCCTGAGGTTGCTGTGACCTGCACTGTGCACAGATGGTAATAAGCTGACACTGGGGGGGGGGGAGTAATAAGCTGACACTGGGGGGGGGGAGTAATAAGCTAACACTGGGGGGGATTTTCACTTCTGAGGTTGCTGTGAGCTGTATGCAGCTTGGGCCTGGAATCGCCTTTCTTCTGGGTACATTGCATATATCTCCTGATACAGAGAAGTGTGGTGAGCCGCTGTCTGCTGCCGCCCACCTGCCAGGATCCCCCTCCCCCTCCTCACACGACACTTCGCAGTGTTTTTATAAGAAGGGTTATAAATAAGATCATCTTTAGTGTCTGGAAATCAATTTCAGGATTTTCCCAGAAGCTGCTCTGCAGCCAGTGAAGTGAGACTCTGTCTATTCCAGCAATGAGATGAAGGCGCTGTCTAGTCGCAGCAGTGGGATCGCTGTGTGTAGCCATGGACCTCCGCTGCACTTCCATGGAGATGAGCTGCGATTTTCAGGCTGGTGATGTCTGGGCAGGAACCTACAGACTTCCCTGCACCCTGTGCTCCTGAGGCTGCTGTGAGCTGCACTGTGCTCAGCTTTAATATATTGATATGTATCATTGAGACTAACAATCCGTCACAGATTCTGTATGTGATCGCAGATCAATATTTGTCACTGATACCAATAGACTATATCACTGATCAATATTAATTATTACCAATACTAACAATCCATCACCGATCAATATTATTACCAATACTGAAAATTCATCGCCGATCAATATTATTATTACCAATACTGACAATCCATCACCGATCAATATTATTACCAATACTGACAATTCATCACCGATCAATATTACCAATACTGGCAATCCATCTCAGACCAATATTATTATTACCAATACTGACAATTCATCGCCGATCAATATTATCAATACTGACAAACCATCTCCGATCAATATTATTATTACCAATACTGACAATCCATCGCATATAAATATTATTATTACCAATACTGACAATCCATCGCATATAAATATTATTATTACCAATACTGACAATCCATTACCGATCAATATTATTACCAATACTGACAATTCATCACCGATCAATATTACCAATACTGACAATCCATCTCAGACCAATATTATTATTACCAATACTGACAATTCATCGCCGATCAATATTATCAATACTGACAAACCATCTCCGATCAATATTATTATTACCAATACTGACAATCCATCGCATATAAATATTATTATTACCAATACTGACAATCCATCTCAGATCAATATTATTATTACCAATACTGACAATCCATCTCAGATCAATATTATTATTACCAATACTGACAATCCATCTCAGATCAATATTACTATTACCAATACTGACAATCCATCGCCGATCATTATTATTACTAATACTGATAATCCATCTCCGATCAATATTATTATTACCAATACTGACAATCCATCTCAGATCAATATTATTATTACCAATACTGACAATCCATCGCATATCAATATTATTACCAATACTGACAATCCATCACCGATCAATATTATTACCAATACTGACAATCCATCACCGATCAATATTATTATTACCAATACTGACAATCCATCACCGATCAATATTATTATTACCAATACTGACAATCCATCTCAGATCAATATTATTATTACCAATACTAACAATCCATCTCAGATCAATATTATTACCAATACTGACAATCCATAACCGATCAATATTACTATTACCAATACTGACAATCCATCACCGATCAATATTATTATTACCAATACTGACAATCCATCTCAGATCAATATTATTATTACCAATACTAACAATCCATCTCAGATCAATATTATTACCAATACTGACAATCCATAACCGATCAATATTACTATTACCAATACTGACAATCCATCGCCGATCAATATTATTATTACCAATACTGACAATCCATCGCTGATCAATATTATTATTACCAATACTGACAATCCATCGCCGATCAATATTATTATTACCAATACTGAAAATCCATCGCTGATCAATATTATTATTACCAATACTGACAATCCATCTCAGATCAATATTATTATTACCAATACTGACAATCCATCTCCAATCAATATTATTACCAATACTGACAATCCATCTCAGATCAATATTATTATTACCAATACTGACAATCCATCTCCAATCAATATTATTACCAATACTAACAATCCATCTCAGATCAATATTACTATTACCAATACTAACAATCCATCTCAGATCAATATTATTATTAGCAATACTGACAATCCATCTCAGATCAATATTATTATTACCAATACTGACAATCCATCGCTGATCAATATTATTATTACCAATACTAACAATCCATCTCAGATCAATATTATTATTACCAATACTAACAATCCATCTCAGATCAATATTATTATTACCAATACTGACAATCCATCTCAGATCAATATTATTATTACCAATACTAACAATCCATCTCAGATCAATATTATTATTACCAATACTGACAATCCATCACCGATCAATATTACTATTACCAATACTGACAATCCATCTCCAATCAATATTATTACCAATACTGACAATCCATCTCAGATCAATATTATTATTACCAATACTGACAATCCATCTCCAATCAATATTATTACCAATACTAACAATCCATCTCAGATCAATATTACTATTACCAATACTAACAATCCATCTCAGATCAATATTATTATTAGCAATACTGACAATCCATCTCAGATCAATATTATTATTACCAATACTGACAATCCATCGCTGATCAATATTATTATTACCAATACTAACTATCCATCTCAGATCAATATTATTATTACCAATACTGACAATCCATCTCAGATCAATATTATTATTACCAATACTAACAATCCATCTCAGATCAATATTATTATTACCAATACTGACAATCCATCTCAGATCAATATTATTATTACCAATACTAACAATCCATCTCAGATCAATATTATTATTACCAATACTGACAATCCATCACCGATCAATATTACTATTACCAATACTGACAATCCATCTCCAATCAATATTATTACCAATACTGACAATCCATCTCAGATCAATATTATTATTACCAATACTGACAATCCATCTCAGATCAATATTATTATTACCAATACTGACAATCCATCTCAGATCAATATTATTATTACCAATACTGACAATCCATCTCAGATCAATATTATTATTACCAATACTGACAATCCATCTCAGATCAATATTATTATTACCAATACTGACAATCCATCTCAGATTATATTATTATTACCAATACTGACAATCCATCTCAGATCAATATTAATCATTGACTCTGCTGGGAGACTTCACTGATATCAATATTCCCTCCATCTGTGGCCCCTCCACATTCCTTCGTAGTGGAGCTCCCTCCATCTGTGGCCCCTCCACATTCCTTCGTAGTGGAGCTCCCTCCATCTGTGGCCCCTCCACATTCCTTCGTAGCGGAGCTCCCTCCATCTGTGGCCCCTCCACATTCCTTCGTAGCGGAGCTCCCTCCATCTGTGGCCCCTCCACATTCCTTTATAGTGGAGCTCCCTCCATCTGTGGCCCCTCCACATTCCTTCGTAGTGGCGCTCCCTCCATCTGTGGCCCCTCCACATTCCTTCGTAGTGGAGCTCCCTCCATCTGTGGCCCCTCCACATTCCTTCGTAGTGGAGCTCCCTCCATCTGTGGCCCCTCCACATTCCTTCGTAGTGGAGCTCCCTCCATCTGTGGCCCCTCCACATTCCTTCGCTGTGGCGCTCCATCCATCTGTGGCCCCTCCACATTCCTTCGTAGTGGAGCTCCTTCCATCTGTGGCCCCTCCACATTCCTTCGTAGTGGCGCTCCCTCCATCTGTGGCCCCTCCACATTTCTTCGTAGTGGAGCTCCCTCCATCTGTGGCCCCTCCACATTCCTTCGTAGTGGAGCTCCCTCCATCTGTGGCCCCTCCACATTCCTTCGTAGTGGAGCTCCCTCCATCTGTGGCCCCTCCACATTCCTTCGTAGTGGAGCTCCCTCCATCTGTGGCCCCTCCACATTCCTTCGTAGTGGAGCTCCCTCCATCTGTGGCCCCTCCACATTCCTTCGTAGTGCAGCTCCCTCCATCTGTGGCCCCTCCACATTCCTTCATAGTGGAGCTCCCTCCATCTGTGGCCCCTCCACATTCCTTCGTAGTGGAGCTCCCTCCATCTGTGGCCCCTCCACATTCCTTCGTTGTGCAGCTCCCTCCATCTGTGGCCCCTCCACATTCCTTCGTAGTGGAGCTCCCTCCATCTGTGGCCCCTCCACATTCCTTCGCTGTGGTGCTCCATCCATCTGTGGCCCCTCCACATTCCTTCATAGTGGAGCTCCTTCCACCTGTGGCCCCTCCACATTCCTTCGTAGTGGCGCTCCATCCATCTGTGGCCCCTCCACATTCCTTCGTAGTGGAGCTCCTTCCATCTGTGGCCCCTCCACATTCCTTCGTAGTGGCGCTCCCTCCATCTGTGGCCCCTCCACATTTCTTCGTAGTGGAGCTCCCTCCATCTGTGGCCCCTCCACATTCCTTCGTAGTGGAGCTCCCTCCATCTGTGGCCCCTCCACATTCCTTCGTACTGGAGCTCCCTCCATCTGTGGCCCCTCCACATTCCTTCGTAGTGGAGCTCCCTCCATCTGTGGCCCCTCCACATTCCTTCGTAGTGGAGCTCCCTCCATCTGTGGCCCCTCCACATTCCTTCGTAGTGCAGCTCCCTCCATCTGTGGCCCCTCCACATTCCTTCGTAGTGCAGCTCCCTCCATCTGTGGCCCCTCCACATTCCTTCGTAGTGGAGCTCCCTCCATCTGTGGCCCCTCCACATTCCTTCGTAGTGCAGCTCCCTCCATCTGTGGCCCCTCCACATTCCTTCGTAGTGGAGCTCCCTCCATCTGTGGCCCCTCCACATTCCTTCGCTGTGGTGCTCCATCCATCTGTGGCCCCTCCACATTCCTTCATAGTGGAGCTCCTTCCACCTGTGGCCCCTCCACATTCCTTCGTAGTGGCGCTCCCTCCATCTGTGGCCCCTCCACAATTTTTCGTAGTGGAGCTCCCTCCATCTGTGGCCCCTCCACATTCCTTCGTAGTGGAGCTCCCTCCATCTGTGGCCCCTCCACATTCCTTCGTAGTGGAGCTCTCTCCATCTGTGGCCCCTCCACTTTCCTTCTTAGTGGAGCTCCTTCCATCTGTGGCCCCTCCACATTCCTTCGTAGTGGAGCTCCCTCCATCTGTGGACCCTCCACATTCCTTCGTAGTGGAGCTCCCTCCATCTGTGGCCCCTCCACATTCCTTCGTAGTGGAGCTCCCTCCATCTGTGGCCCCTCCACATTCCTTTGTAGTTGAGCTTCCTCCATCTGTGGCCCCTCCACATTCCTTCATAGTGGAGCTCCCTCCATCTGTGGCCCCTCCACATTCCTTCATAGTGGAGCTCCTTCCATCTGTGGCCCCTCCACATTCCTTCGTAGTGGAGCTCCCTCCATCTGTGGCCCCTCCACATTCCTTCGTAGTGGAGCTCCCTCCATCTGTGGCCCCTCCACATTCCTTCATAGTGGAGCTCCCTCCATCTGTGGCCCCTCCACATTCCTTCGCTGTGGCGCTCCATCCATCTGTGGCCCCTCCACATTCCTTCATAGTGGAGCTCCTTCCACCTGTGGCCCCTCCACATTCCTTCGTAGTGGAGCTCCCTCCATCTGTGGCCCCTCCACATTTTTTCGTAGTGGAGCTCCCTCCATCTGTGGCCCCTCCACATTCCTTCGTAGTGGAGCTCCCTCCATCTGTGGCCCCTCCACATTCCTTCGTAGTGGAGCTCCCTCCATCTGTGGCCCCTCCTGTCAGGGATCCTGGTATGACCAGAGATGTGTGGACTGACACAGGGACACGCAGGGTTCAGGTAACACTATACAGAACACAGTGTAACCCCCCAAACCTCCAACATATCCCAGTATGTGGGGGACACAGACGTGGTCAGGTGGGCCGGGTACTATCGGGCAGACAAGGTACAAAGGAGCAGGCAGGAGAGTGGTCAGGAATAGCCGTGGTCGGTGCAGGCGGAGCTCCAGCAGAGTCAGGATCAGGCAGGAATATCAGGCAGGACCAGGTACAGGGGCTCATGGGAAACATACACCAAGGCACTGACTGCAGGAGTGAGATTCTGGCTGCTGAGAGCACCCGCTGGCCAGCCCTGGTACTGCAACCTTCAAGGCAGGAGAGCCCCAGCACCAGTGCTGAGTCCAGTCCTGACACCTCCACATTCCTTCACTGTGGAGCTCCCTCCATCTGTGGCCCCTCCACATTCCTTCACTGTGGCGCTCCCTCCATCTGTGGCCCCTCCACATTCCTTCGTAGTTGGGCTCCCTGCATCTGTGGCCCCTCCACATTCCTTCATAGTGGTGCTCCCTCCATCTGTGGCCCCTCCACATTCCTTCACTGTGGCGCTCCCTCCATCTGTGGCCCCTCCACATTCCTTCGTAGTTGGGCTCCCTGCATCTGTGGCCCCTACACATTCCTTCATAGTGGTGCTCCCTCCATCTGTGGCCCCTCCACATTCCTTCACTGTGGCGCTCCCTCCATCTGTGGCCCCTCCACATTCCTTCGTAGTTGGGCTCCCTGCATCTGTGGCCCCTCCACATTCCTTCATAGTGGTGCTCCCTCCATCTGTGGCCCCTCCACATTCCTTCACTGTGGCGCTCCCTCCATCTGTGGCCCCTCCACATTCCTTCGTAGTTGGGATCCCTCCATCTGTGGCCCCTCCACATTCCTTCATAGTGGCGCTCCCTCCATCTGTGGCCCCTCCACATTCCTTCGTAGTGGCGCTCCCTCCATCTGTGGCCCCTCCACATTCCTTCGTAGTTGGGCTCCCTGCATCTGTGGCCCCTCCACATTCCTTCATAGTGGTGCTCCCTCCATCTGTGGCCCCTCCACATTCCTTCACTGTGGCGCTCCCTCCATCTGTGGCCCCTCCACATTCCTTCGTAGTTGGGCTCCCTGCATCTGTGGCCCCTCCACATTCCTTCATAGTGGTGCTCCCTCCATCTGTGGCCCCTCCACATTCCTTCACTGTGGCGCTCCCTCCATCTGTGGCCCCTCCACATTCCTTCGTATTTGGGCTCCCTCCATCTGTGGCCCCTCCACATTCCTTCGTAGTGGCGCTCCCTCCATCTGTGGCCTCTCCACATTCCTTCGAAGTGGCGCTCCCTCCATCTGTGGCCCCTCCACATTCCTTCGCAGTTGGGCTCCCTGCATCTGTGGCCCCTCCACATTCCTTCATAGTGGTGCTCCCTCCATCTGTGGCCCCTCCACATTCCTTCACTGTGGCGCTCCCTCCTTCTGTGGTCCCTCCACATTCCTTCGTAGTTGGGCTCCCTGCATCTGTGGATCCTCCACACTCCTTTGTAGTGGCGCTCCCTCCATCTGTGGCCCCTCCACATTCCTTCACTGTGGCGCTCCCTCCATCTGTGGCCCCTCCACATTCCTTCGCTTTGGCGCTCCCTCCATCTGTGGCCCCTCCACATTCCTTTGCTGTGGTGTCCCCTCCATCTGTGGCCCCTCCACATTCCTTTGCTGTGGTGCTCCCTCCATCTGTGGCCCCTCCACATTCCTTCTCAGTGGAGCTCCCTCCATCTGTGGCCCCTCCACACTCCTTCATAGTGGCGCTCCCTCCATCTGTGGCCCCTCCACATTCCTTCGCTGTGGCGCTCCCTCCATCTGTGGCCCCTCCACATTCCTTCGCTGTGGCTCTCCCTTCATCTGTGGCCCCTCCACATTCCTTCGCTGTGGCGCTCCCTCCATCTGTGGCCCCTCCACATTCCTTCATAGTGGTGCTCCCTCCATCTGTGGCCCCTCCACATTCCTTCATAGTGGAGCTCCCTCCATCTGTGGCCCCTCCACATTCCTTCGCTGTGGCGCTCCCTCGTTCTGTGGTCTCTCCACATTCCTTCATAGTGGTGCTCCCTCCATCTGTGGCCCCTCCACATTCCTTCGCTGTGGCGCTCTCTCAATCTGTGGCCCCTCCACATTCCTTCGCTGTGGTGCTCTCTCCATCTGTGGCCCCTCCACATTTCTTCGCTGTGGCGCTCACTCCATCTGTGGCCCCTCCACATTCCTTCACTTTGGCGCTCCCTCCATCTGTGGCCCTTCCACATTCCTTCGTAGTTGGGCTCCCTGCATCTGTGGCCCCTCCACATTCCTTCATAGTGGTGCTCCCTCCATCTGTGGCCCCTCCACATTCCTTCACTGTGGCGCTCCCTCCATCTGTGGCCCCTCCACATTCCTTCGTAGTTGGGCTCCCTGCATCTGTGGATCCTCCACATTCCTTCGTAGTGGCGCTTCCTCCATCTGTGGCCCCTCCACATTCCTTCACTGTGGCGCTCCCTCCATCTGTGGCCCCTCCACATTCCTCAGTGGCGTCCCCTCCATCTGTGGCCCCTCCACATTCCTTTGCTGTGGCGCTCCCTCCATCTGTGCCCCTCCACATTCCTTCTCAGTGGTGTTCCCTCCATCTGTGGCCCCTCCACATTCCATCGCTGTGGCGCTCTCTCCATCTGTGGCCCCTCCACATTCCTTCGCTGTGGTGCTGTCTCCATCTGTGGCCCCTCCACATTCCTTCGCTGTGGCGCTCCCTCCATCTGTGGCCCCTCCACATTCCTTCACTGTGGCGCTCCCTCCATCTGTGGCCCCTCCACATTCCTTCGTAGTGGCGCTCCCTCCATCTGTGGCCCCTCCACATTCATTCACTGTGGCGCTCCCTCCATCTGTGGCCCCTCCACATTCCTTCACTATGGCGCTCCATCCATCTGTGGACCCTCCACATTCCTCAGTGGCGTCCCCTCCATCTGTGGCCCCTCCACATTCCTTTGTTGTGGCGCTCCCTCCATCTGTGGCCCCTCCACAGTCCTTCACTGTGGCGCTCCCTCCATCTGTGGCCCCTCCACATTCCTTCGTAGTTGGGCTCCCTGCATCTGTGGCCCCTCCACATTCCTTCATAGTGGTGCTCCCTCCATCTGTGGCCCCTCCACATTCCTTCACTGTGGCGCTCCCTCCATCTGTGGCCCCTCCACATTCCTTCATAGTTGGGCTCCCTGCATCTGTGGATCCTCCACATTCCTTCGTAGTGGCGCTCCCTCCATCTGTGGCCCCTCCACATTCCTTCACTGTGGCGCTCCCTCCATCTGTGGCCCCTCCACATTCCTCAGTGGCGTCCCCTCCATCTGTGGCCCCTCCACATTCCTTTGCTGTGGCGCTCCCTCCATCTGTGCCCCTCCACATTCCTTCTCAGTGGTGTTCCCTCCATCTGTGGCCCCTCCACATTCCATCGCTGTGGCGCTCTCTCCATCTGTGGCCCCTCCACATTCCTTCGCTGTGGAGCTGTCTCCATCTGTGGCCCCTCCACATTCCTTCGCTGTGGCGCTCCCTCCATCTGTGGCCCCTCCACATTCATTCGTAGTGGCGCTCCCTCCATCTGTGGCCCCTCCACATTCCTTCACTGTGGCGCTCCCTCCATCTGTGGCCCCTCCACATTCCTTCACTATGGCGCTCCCTCCATCTGTGGACCCTCCGCATTCCTCAGTGGCGTCCCCTCCATCTGTGGCCCCTCCACATTCCTTTGTTGTTGCGCTCCCTCCATCTGTGGCCCCTCCACAGTCCTTCACTGTGGCGCTCCCTCCATCTGTGGCCCCTCCACATTCCTTCGTTGTTGGGCTCCCTGCATCTGTGGCCCCTCCACATTCCTTCATAGTGGTGCTCCCTCCACTTGTGGCCCCTCCACATTCCTTCACTGTGGCGCTCCCTCCATCTGTGGTCCCTCCACATTCCTTCGTAGTTGGGCTCCCTGCATCTGTGGATCCTCCACATTCCTTCGTAGTGGCGCTCCCTCCATCTGTGGCCCCTCCACATTCCTTCACTGTGGCGCTCCCTCCATCTGTGGCCCCTCCACATTCCTTTGCTTTGGCGCTCCCTCCATCTGTGGCCCCTCCACATTCCTCAGTGGCGTCCCCTCCATCTGTGGCCCCTCCACATTCCTTTGCTGTGGCGCTCCCTCCATCTGTGCCCCTCCACATTCCTTCTCAGTGGTGTTCCCTCCATCTGTGGCCCCTCCACATTCCTTCTCAGTGGAGCTCCCGCCATCTGTGGCCCCTCCACATTCCTTCATAGTGGCGCTCCCTCCATCTGTGGCCCCTCCACATTCCTTCGCTGTGGCTCTCCCTCATCTGTGGCCCCTCCACATTCCTTCGCTGTGGCGCTCCCTCCATCTGTGGCCCCTCCACATTCCTTCATAGTGGTGCTCCTTCTATCTGTGGCCCCTCCACATTCCTTCATAGTGGTGCTCCCTCCATCTGTGGCCCCTCCACATTCCTTCGCTGTGGCGCTCTCTCGATCTGTGGCCCCTCCACATTCCTTCGCTGTGGCGCTCTCTCTATCTGTGGCCCCTCCACATTCCTTCGCTGTGGTGCTGTCTCCATCTGTGGCCCCTCCACATTCCTTCGCTGTGGCGCTCCCTCCATCTGTGGCCCCTCCACATTCCTTCGTAGTATGGCTCCCTGCATCTGTGGCCCCTCCACATTCCTTCATAGTGGTGCTCCCTCCATCTGTGGCCCCTCCACATTCCTTCACTGTGGCGCTCCCTCCATCTGTGGCCCCTCCACATTCCTTCGCTTTGGCACTCCCTCCATCTGTGGCCCCTCCACATTCCTCAGTGGCGTCCCCTCCATCTGTGGCCCCTCCACATTTCTTTGCTGTGGCGCTCCCTCCATCTGTGGCCCCTCCACATTCCTTCTCTGTGGTGTTCCCTCCATCTTTGGCCCCTCCACATTCCTACTCAGTGGTGCTCCCGCCATCTGTGGCCCCTCCACATTCCTTCATAGTGCCGCTCCCTCCATCTGTGGCCCCTCCACATTCCTTCGCTGTGGCTCTCCCTCCATCTGTGGCCCCTCCACATTCCTTCATAGTGGTGCTCCCTCCATCTGTGGCCCCTCCACATTCCTTCATAGTGGAGCTCCCTCCATCTGTGGCCCCTCCACATTCCTTCGCTGTGGCGCTCTCTCCATCTGTGGCCCCTCCACATTCCATCGCTGTGGCGCTCTCTCCATCTGTGGCCCCTCCACATTCCTTCACTGTGGCGCTCTCTCCATCTGTGGCCCCTCCACATTCCTTCGCTGTGGCGCTCCCTCCATCTGTGGCCCCTCCACATTCCTTCTCAGTGGTGCTCCCTCCATCTGTGGCCCCTCCACATTCCTTCGCTGTGGCGCTCCCTCCATCTGTGGCCCCTCCACATTCCTTCGCTGTGGCGCTCCCTCCATCTGTGGCCCCTCCACATTCCTTCGCTGTGGCTCTCCCTCATCTGTGGCCCCTCCACACTCCTTCATAGTGGCGCTCCCTCCATCTGTGGCCCCTCCACATTCCTTCGCTGTGGCGCTCCCTCCATCTGTGGCCCCTCCACATTCCTTCGCTGTGGCTCTCCCTCCATCTGCGGCCTCTCCACATTCCTTCGCTGTGGCGCTCCCTCCATCTGTGGCCCCTCCACATTCCTTCATAGTGGTGCTCCCTCCATCTGTGGCCCCTCCACATTCCTTCATAGTGGAGCTCCCTCCATCTGTGGCCCCTCCACATTGCTTCGCTGTGGCGCTCCCTCGTTCTGTGGCCCCTCCACATTCCTTCATAGTGGTGCTCCCTCCATCTGTGGCCCCTCCACATTCCTTCGCTGTGGCGCTCTCTCAATCTGTGGCCCCTCCACATTCCATCGCTGTGGCGCTCTCTCCATCTGTGGCCCCTCCACATTCCTTCGCTGTGGCGCTCCCTCCATCTGTGTCCCCTCCACATTCCTTCTCACTGGTGCTCCCGCCATCTGTGGCCCCTCCACATTCCTTCATAGTGGTGCTCCCTCCATCTGTGGCCCCTCCACATTCCTTCGCTGTGGCTCTCCCTCCATCTGTGGCCCCTCCACATTCCTTCGTTGTGGCGCTCCCTCGTTCTGTGGCCCCTCCACATTCCTTCATAGTGGTGCTCCCTTTATCTGTGGCCCCTCCACATTCCTTCATAGTGGAGCTCCCTCCATCTGTGGCCCCTCCACATTCCTTCGCTGTGGTGCTCTCTCCATCTGTGGCCCCTCCACATTCCTTCACTGTGATGCTCTCTCCATCTGTGGCCCCTCCACATTCCTTCGCTGTGGCGCTCCCTCCATCTGTGGCCCCTCCACATTCCTTCACTGTGGCTCTCCCTCCATCTGTGGCCCCTCCACATTCCTTCGCTGTGGCGCTCCCTCGTTCTGTGGGTCCTCCACATTCCTTCATAGTGGTGCTCCCTCCATCTGTGGCCCCTCCACATTCCTTCATAGTGGAGCTCCCTCCATCTGTGGCCCCTCCACATTCCTTCGCTGTGGCGCTCTCTCCATCTGTGGCCCCTCCACATTCCATCGCTGTGGCGCTCTCTCCATCTGTGGCCCCTCCACATTCCTTCACTGTGGCGCTCTCTCCATCTGTGGCCCCTCCACATTCCTTCGCTGTGGTGCTCCCTCCATCTGTGGCCCCTCCACATTCCTTCGCTGTGGCGCTCCCTCCATCTGTGGCCCCTCCACATTCCTTCGCTGTGGCGCTCCCTCCATCTGTGGCCCCTCCACATGCTGGGATTAGTCGGATAATTGGATCCGGTGACGATTGTCTCTTCTATGATCACCGACTGACCTGGCTGATATCATGTGTGGACACCACATTGTATTATTAGCACACACAGGGGCCCCTACCATTCCACACACACAGGGGCCCCTAGCATTCCACACACAGGGGCCCCTACCATCTCAGGACTACAATACCCATAATGCCACAGGCCAAGCAATCTCCTGGTAATCGGATTATTCAGCAGCAGATGTTCCTGAGGGATTATGAGATTAGTGAGTGTTCCCGGAGCCAAGCGATGCCGGCCAAGAGACAAGGTACCGGAGGGCCCACCTGCAGGCTTTGGGACGCACCCACAGACATTCCTCACAGATGTTGGTGCTGATTGCACTACCCTGGCAGATGGGGAGGACAGACACTTTGTAGGTCAAAGCTGGGCGGCTGCAAGGCAGGGTGTGATTTACAGGAGGACCTGAGTGTGGAATGGGCTCCTAGGGGGACCTGAGTGTGGAATGGGCTCCCAGGGGAACCTGAGTGTGGAATGGGCTCCCAGGGGGACCTGAGTGTGGAATGGGCTCCTAGGGGGACCTGAGTGTGGAATGGGCTCCCAGGGGGACCTGAGTGTGGAATGGGCTCCCAGGGGGACATGAGTGTGGAATGGGCTCCCAGGGGGACATGAGTGTGGAATGGGCTCCTAGGGAGACCTGAGTGTGGAATGGGCTCCCAGGAGGACATGAGTGTGGAATGGGCTCCTAGGGGGACCTGAGTGTGGAATGGGCTCCTAGGGGGACCTGAGTGTGGAATGGGCTCCTAGGGGGACCTGAGTGTGGAATGGGCTCCTAGGGGGACCTGAGTGTGGAATGGGCTGCTAGGGGGACATGAGTGTGGAATGGGCTCCTAGGGGGACATGAGTGTGGAATGGGCTCCCAGGGGGACATGAGTGTGGAATGGGCTCCTAGGGGGACATGAGTGTGGAATGGGCTCCTAGGGGGACCTGAGTGTGGAATGGGCTCCTAGGCGGACTTGACTGTGGAATGGGCACCTAGGGGGACATGAGTGTGGAATGGGCTCCCAGAGGAACATGAGTGTGGAATGGGCTCCTAGGGGGACATGAGTGTGGAATGGGCTCCTAGGGGGACCTGAGTGTGGAATGGGCACCCAAGGGGACCTGAGTGTGGAATGGGCTCCTAGGGGGACCTGAGTGTGGAATGGGCTCCCACAGGGATCTGAGTGTGGAATGGGCTCCCAGGGGTACCTGAGTGTGGAATGGGCTCCCAGAGGGACATGAGTGTGGAATGGGCTCCTAGGGGGACCTGAGTGTGGAATGGGCTCCCAGAGGGACCTGAGTGTGCAATGGGCTCCTAGGGGGACATGAGTGTGCAATGGGCACCTAGGGGGACATGAGTGTGGAATGGGCACCTAGGGGGACATGAGTGTGGAATGGGCTCCCAGGGGGACTTGAGTGTGGAATGGGCTCCCAGAGGAACATGAGTGTGGAATGGGCTCCCAGGGGGACATGAGTGTGGAATAGGCTCCTAGGGGGACCTGAGTGTGGAATGGGCTCCTAGGGGGACCTGAGTGTGGAATGGGCACCTAGAGGGACATGAGTGTGGAATGGGCTCCTAGGGGGACCTGAGTGTGGAATGGGCTCCCAGGGGGACTTGAGTGTGGAATGGGCTCCCAAGGGGACCTGAGTGTGGAATGGGCTCCCAGGGGGACATGAGTGTGGAATGGGCTCCTAGGGGGACCTGAGTGTGGAATGGGCTCCTAGGGGGACCTGAGTGTGGAATGGGCTCCCACAGGGATCTGAGTGTGGAATGGGCTCCCAGGGGGACTTGAGTGTGGAATGGGCTCCCAGGGGGACATGAGTGTGGAATGGGCTTCTAGGGGGATCTGAGTGTGGAATGGGCTCCCATGGGGACATGAGTGTGGAATGGGCTCCTATGGGGACATGAGTGTGGAATGGGCTCCCACAGGGATCTGAGTGTGGAATGGGCTCCCAGGGGGACCTAAGTGTGGAATGGGCTCCCAGAGGGACATGAGTGTGGAATGGGCTCCTAGGGTGATCTGAGTGTGGAATGGGCTCCCAGAGGGACATGAGTGTGGAATGGGCTCCCAGGGGGACATGAGTGTGGAATGGGCTCCTAGGGAGTCCTGAGTGTGGAATGGGCTCCCAGGGAGACATGAGTGTGGAATGGGCTCCCAGGGGGACCTGAGTGTGGAATGGGCTCCCAGGGGAACCTCAGTTTGGAATGGGCTCCCAAGGGGACATGAGTGTAGATTGGGCTCCCAGGGAGACATGAGTGTGGAATGGGCTCCCAGGGGGACATGAGTGTGGAATGGGCACCTAGGGGGACATGAGTGTGGAATGGGCTCCTAGGGGGACATGAGTATAGAATGGGCTCCCAGGGGGACATGAGTGTGGAATGGGCTCCCAGGGGGACATGAGTGTGGAATGGGCACCTAGGGGGACATGAGTGTGGAATGGGCTCCCAGAGGAACATGAGTGTGGAATGGGCTCCCAGGGGGACATGAGTGTGAAATGGGCTCCCAGGGAGACATGAGTGTGGAATGGGCTCCCAGGGAGAACTGAGTGTGGAATGAGCTCCCAGGGGGACCTGAGTGTGGAATGGGCTCCTAGGGGGACCTGAGTGTGGAATGGGCTCCTAGGGGGACCTGAGTGTGGAATGGGCTCCCAGGGGGACATGAGTGTGGAATGGGTTCCCAGGGGGACCTGAGTGTGGAATGGGCACCCAAAGGGACATGAGTGTGGAATGGGCTCCCAGGGGTACCTGAGTGTGGAATGGGCTCCCAGAGGGACATAAGTGTGGAATGGGCTCCTAGGGGGACCTGAGTGTGGAATGGGCTCCCAGAGGGACCTAGTGTGCAATGGGCTCCTAGGGGGACATGAGTGTGCAATGGGCACCTAGGGGGACATAAGTGTGGAATGGGCACCTAGGGGGACATGAGTGTGGAATGGGCTCCCAGAGGAACATGAGTGTGGAATGGGCTCCTAGGGGGACATGAGTATAGAATGGGCTCCCTGGGGGACTTGAGTGTGGAATGGGCTCCCAGAGGAACATGAGTGTGGAATGGGCTCCTAGGGGGACCTGAGTGTGGAATGGGCTCCTAGCGGGACCTGAGTGTGGAATGGGCTCCTAGGGGGACCTGAGTGTGGAATGGGCACCCAGAGGGACATGAGTGTGGAATGGGCTCCTAGGGGGACCTGAGTGTGGAATGGGCTCCCAGGGGGACTTGAGTGTGGAATGGGCTCCCAAGGGGACCTGAGTGTGGAATGGGCTCCCAGGGGGACATGAGTGTGGAATGGGCTCCTAGGGGGACCTGAGTGTGGAATGGGCTCCTAGGGGGACCTGAGTGTGGAATGGGCTCCCACAAGGATCTGAGTGTGGAATGGGCTCCCAGGGGGACTTGAGTGTGGAATGGGCTCCCAGGGGGACATGAGTGTGGAATGGGCTTCTAGGGGGATCTGAGTGTGGAATGGGCTCCCATGGGGACATGAGTGTGGAATGGGCTCCTATGGGGACATGAGTGTGGAATGGGCTCCCACAGGGATCTGAGTGTGGAATGGGCTCCCAGGGGGACCTAAGTGTGGAATGGGCTCCCAGAGGGACATGAGTGTGGAATGGGCTCCTAGGGTGATCTGAGTGTGGAATGGGCTCCCAGAGGGACATGAGTGTGGAATGGGCTCCCAGGGGGACATGAGTGTGGAATGGGCTCCTAGGGAGTCCTGAGTGTGGAATGGGCTCCCAGGGGGACATGAGTGTGGAATGGGCTCCCAGGGGGACCTGAGTGTGGAATGGGCTCCCAGGGGAACCTCAGTTTGGAATGGGCTCCCAAGGGGACATGAGTGTAGATTGGGCTCCCAGGGAGACATGAGTGTGGAATGGGCTCCCAGGGGGACATGAGTGTGGAATGGGCACCTAGGGGGACCTGAGTGTGGAATGGGCTCCTAGGGGGACATGAGTATAGAATGGGCTCCCAGGGGGACATGAGTGTGGAATGGGCTCCCAGGGGGACATGAGTGTGGAATGGGCACCTAGGGGGACATGAGTGTGGAATGGGCTCCCAGAGGAACATGAGTGTGGAATGGGCTCCCAGGGGGACATGAGTGTGAAATGGGCTCCTAGGGGGACCTGAGTGTGGAATGGGCTCCTAGGGGGACCTGAGTGTGGAATGGGCACCCAGAGGGACATGAGTGTGGAATGGGCTCCTAGGGGGACCTGAGTGTGGACTGGGCTCCCAGGGGGACTTGAGTGTGGAATGGGCTCCCAAGGGGACCTGAGTGTGGAATGGGCTCCCAGGGGGACATGAGTGTGGAATGGGCTCCTAGGGGGACCTGAGTGTGGAATGGGCTCCTAGGGGGACCTGAGTGTGGAATGGGCTCCCACAGGGATCTGAGTGTGGAATGGGCTCCCAGGGGGACTTGAGTGTGGAATGGGCTCCCAGGGGGACATGAGTGTGGAATGGGCTTCTAGGGGGATCTGAGTGTGGAATGGGCTCCCATGGGGACATGAGTGTGGAATGGGCTCCTATGGGGACATGAGTGTGGAATGGCCTCCCACAGGGATCTGAGTGTGGAATGGGCTCCCAGGGGGACCTAAGTGTGGAAGGGGCTCCCAGAGGGACATGAGTGTGAAATGGGCTCCTAGGGGGATCTGAGTGTGGAATGGGCTCCCAGAGGGACATGAGTGTGGAATGGGCTCCTAGGGGGATCTGAGTGTGGAATGGGCTCCCAGAGGGACATGAGTGTGGAATGGGCTCCCAAGGGGGACATGAGTGTGGAATGGGCTCCCAGGGAGACCTGAGTGTGGAATGGGCTCCCAGGGGGACCTGAGTGTGGAATGGGCTCCCAGGGGAACCTCAGTGTGGAATGGGCTCCCAGGGGGCCTGCATGTGGGATGGGCTCCCAGGGAGACCTGAGTGTGGAATGGGCTCCCATGGGGACATGAGTGTGGAATGGGCTCCCAGAGGGACCCGAGTGTGGAATGGGCTCCTAGGGGAATATGGGTGTGGAATGGGCTCCCAGGAGGACCTGAGTGTGAAATGGGCTCCGAGGGGGACTTGGGTGGGGAATGGGCTCCCCAGGGGACATGGGCATGCCATTGGCTCCAAGGGGGACATGGGTGTGGAATGGCTTTTCAGGGGGACACGAGTGTGCTGTGGCCTCCCTGGGGGATATGGATGTAGAATAGGCTCCCATTGTGGCATGAGTGTGGAATGGGCTCTAAAGGGGACATTAGTGTGCTATAGGCCTAGGGGGACCTGAGTGTGGAATGGGCTCCTAGGGGGACCTGAGTGTGGAATGGGCTCCCACGGGGATCTGAGTGTGGAATGGGCTTCTAGGGGGACCTGAGTGTGGAATGGGCTCCCAGAGGGACTTGAGTGTGGAATGGGCTCCCAGAGAGACATGAGTGTGGAATGGGCTCCCAGGGGGACCTGAGTGTGGAATAGGCTCCCAGAGAGTCATGAGTGTGGAATGGGCTCCCAGGGGGACCTCAGTTTGGAATGGGCTCCCAAGGGGACATAAGTGTAGATTGGGCTCCCAGGGAGACATGAGTGTGGAATGTGCTCCAAGGGGGACCTGCATGTGGAATGGGCTCCCAGGGGGACATGTGTGTGGAATGGGCTCCCAGGGGGACATTTGTGTGGAGAGGGCTCCCAAGGGGAGCTGAGTTTGAAATGTGCTCCTAGGGGGACATGAGTGTGGAATGGGCTCCCAGGGGGACATGTGTGTGGAATGGGCTCCCAGGGGGACCACAGTGTGGAATGGACTCCCAAGGGGACATGAGTGTTGAATGGGCTCCCAGGGGGACATGAGTGTGGAATGGGCTCCCAGGGGGACATGAGTGTGGACTGGGCTCCCAGGGGGACCTCAGTGTGGAATGGGCACCCAAGGGGACATGAGTGTGGAAAGGGCTCCCAAGGACACATGAGTGTGGAATGTGCTCCCAGGGGGACATGACTGTGGAATAGGCTCCCAGGGGAACATGTATGTGGAATGGGCTCCCAGGGGGACCTGAGTCTGGAATGGGCTCCCAGGAGGACATGAGTGTGGGATGGGCTCCCAGGGGGACATGAGTATGGAATGGGTTCCTAGGGGGACCTGAGTGTGGAATGGGCTCCCAGGGGGACATGAGTATGGAATGGGCTCCCAGGTTGACCTCAGTATGGAATGGGCTCCCAGGGGGACATGAGTGTCGAATGGGCTCCCAGGGAGACTTGAGTGTGGAATGGGCTCCCAGGGGGACCTGAGTGTGGAATGGGCTCCCAAGGGGACATGAGTTTGGAATGGACTCCCAGGGAGAACTGAGTGTGGAATGAGCTCCCAGGGGGACCTGAGTGTGGAATGGGCTCCTAGGGGGACCTGAGTGTGGAATGGGCTCCCAGGGGGACATGAGTGTGGAATGGGCTCCCAGGGGGAAATCAGTGTGGAAGGGGCTCCCAAGGGGACATGAGTGTGGAATGGGCTCCCAGGGGGACATGAGTGTGGAATGAGCTCACAGGGAGACATGAGTGTGGAATGAGCTCCCAGGGGGATCTGAGTGTTCTGAGTGTGGAATGGGCTCCCAGGGGGACCTTAGTTTATAATGGCCTTCCAGTGGGACCTGCGTGTGAAATGGGCTCCCAGGGGGACCTGAGTGTGGAATGGGCTCCCAGGGGGACCTGAGTGTGGAATGGGCTTCCAGGGAGACCTGAGTGTGGAATTGGCTCCCATGGGGACATGAGTGTGGAATGGGCTCCCAGGGGGACATGAGCATGCTGTGGGCTCCCAAGGGCATTCTATTGTCTCCAAGGTGGACATTAGCACACTTTGGCTCCCAGGGGGACATGAGTGTAGAGTGGGCACCCAGGGGGGACATGCATGTGGAATGGGCTCCCAGGGGGACCCGAGTGTGGAATGGGCTCCTAGGGGAATATGGGTGTGGAATGGGCTGCCAGGGGGACATGGACATGCCATTGGCTCCAAGGGGGACATGGGTGTGGAATGGGTTTTCAGGGGGACATGAGTGTGCTGTGGCCTCCCTGAGGGATATGGATATGCTATTGGCTCCCTGGGGGACATGGATGTAGAATAGGCTCCCATTGTGGCATGAGTGTGGAATGGGCTCTCAAGGGACATTAGTGTGCTATAGGCTCCATGGTGGACATCAGTGTGCTATGGGCTCCCAAGGAGACTTGGGTGTGCTTTTGGCTCCCAGAGGGGTATGGGTGTGCTTTGGCTTTTAGGGGGACACAGGCATGCTATTGGCTCCTGTGAGACATGAGTGTGCTATGGGCTCCCAGAGGGACATGAGAGTGCTATGGTCTTCTAGGGAGACACAGTGGTACTATGGGCTCCTCTGGGGACATTAGTGTGCTATGGGATCTCTGAAGGACATGGGTGTGCTATGGGCTCCCAGGGGAACAAGGGGGTGCTATGGGCTCCGAGGGGGATGTGAGTGTAATATTGGCTTCCAGGGGGACATAAGTGTGCTATTGGGTCTAAGGGGAACATGGGTGTACTATGGGCTTCCAGGGGGATATAGTTGTGCTACTGGCTCCCAGAGGAACATGTGTGGAATGGGCTCCTAGGGGGACATGAGTGTGGAATAGGCCCCTAGGGGGACATGAGTGTGGAATGGGCTCCTAGGGGGACATGAGTGTGGAATGGGCTCCTAGGGGGACATGAGTGTGGAATGGGCTCCTAGGGGGACCTGAGTGTGGAATGGGCACCCAGGGGGACATGAGTGTGGAATGGGCTCCTAGGGGGACATGAGTGTGGAATAGGCCCCTAGGGGGACATGAGTGTGGAATGGGCTCCTAGGGGGACATGAGTGTGGAATGGGCTCCTAGGGGGACATGAGTGTGGAATGGGCTCCTAGGGGGACCTGAGTGTGGAATGGGCACCCAGGGGGACATGAGTGTGGAATGGGCTCCTAGGGGGACCTGAGTGTGGAATGGGCTCCTAGGGGGACCTGAGTGTGGAATGGGCTCCCACGGGGATCTGAGTGTGGGATGGGCTTCTAGGGGGACCTGAGTGTGGAATGGGCTCCCAGAGGGACATGAGTGTGGAATGGGCTCCTAGGGGGACCTGAGTGTGGAATGGGCTCCCAGAGAGACCTGAGTGTGGAATGGGCTCCCAGGGGGATTTGAGTGTGGAATGAGCTCCCAGGGGGATCTGAGTGTGGAATAAGCTCCCAGGGGGATCTGAGTGCGGAATGGGCTCCCAGGGGGACCTCAGTGTGGAATGGGCTCCCAAGGGGACATGAGTGTGGAATGGGCTTCCAGGGAGACCTGAGTGTGGAATGGGCTCCCATGGGGACATGAGTGTGGAATGAGCTCTCAGAGGGACCTGAGTGTGGAATGGGCTCTTAAGGGAATATGGGTGTGGAATGGGCTCCCAGGAGGACCTGAGTGTGGAATGGGCTCCCAGGGGGACATGGGTGGGGAATGGGCTTCCCAGGGGACATGGGCATGCCATTGGCTCCAATGGCGACATGGGTGTAATGGGTTTTCAGGGGGACATAAGTGTGCTGTGGCCTCCCTGGGGGATATGGATATGCTATTGGCTCCCAGAGGGGTATGGGTGTGCTTTGGCTTTTAGGGGGACACAGGCATGCTATTGGCTCCTAGTGAGACATGAGTGTGCTATGGGCTCCCAGAAGGACATGAGAGTGCTATGGTCTTCTAGGGAGACACAGTGGTGCTATGGGCTCCTCTGGGGACATTAGTGTGCTATGGGTTCTCTGAAGGACATGGGTGTGCTATGGGCTCCCAGGGGAACAAGGAGGTGCTATGGGCTCCGAGGGGGATGTGAGTGTAATATGGGCTTCCAGGGGGACATAAGTGTGCTATTGGGTCTAAGGGGAACATGGGTGTACTATGGGCTTCCAGGGGGATATAGGTGTGCTACTGGCTCCCAGAGGAACATGAGTGTGGAATGGGCTCCTAGGGGGACATGATCTGAAGGACATGGGTGTGCTATAGGCTCCCAGTGGAACTTGGGTATGCTATGGGCTCCCAGGGAGACATGAGTGTGCTATGGGCTCCCAGGGGAACAAGGGGGTGCTATGGACTCCCCGGGGGATGTGAGTGTAATATGGGCTTCCAGGGGGACATAAGTGTGCTATTGGGTCTAAGGGGAACATGGGTGTACTATGGGCTCCCAGGGGGACATGGGTGTGCTATGAGCTCCCTGGGGAACACGGGGGTGCTATGGGCTTCCAGGGGGATATAGGTATGCTACTGGATCACAGAGGAACATGAGTGTGGAATGGGCTCCTAGGGGGACATGAGTGTGGAATGGGCTCCTATGGGGACATGAGTGTGGAATGGGCTCCTAGGGGGACATGAGTGTGGAATGGGCTCCTAGGGGGACATGAGTATGCTATGTTCTCCCAGGGGGACATGGGTGTGCTATGAGCTCCCTGGGGAACACAGATGTGCTATGGTCTCCCAGGGGGACTTGGGTGTGCTACTGGCTCCCAGAGGAACATGAGTGTGCTATGGTCTCCCAGGGGGATTTGGGTGTGCTTTGGGCTCCCAGGGGGACATGAGTGCGGAATGGGCTCCCCAAGGAACATTGGTGTGCAATTGGCTTCCAGGGAGACATGGGCGTGTTATAAACTCACAGTTGGACATGGGTGTGTTATGAGCTGACAGTCGGACATGGGTGTGTTATGAGCTGACAGTCGGACATGGGTGTGTTATGAGCTGACAGTCGGACATGGGTGTTTTATTAGCTCTCAAACATGGTTGTGTTATAAGCTCACAAATGGACATGGGTATTATGAACTCTCAGTCAGACATGGGTGTGTTTTGAACACACAATGGGACATGGGTGTGTTATGAACTCACAGTCGAACATGGGTGTGTTATGTACTCACAGTTGGACATGGGTGTGTTATGAACTCACAGTCAGACATGGGTGTGCTATGAACTCACAGTTGGACATGGGAGTGTTATGAACTCACAGTCGGACATAGGTGTGTTATGAGCTAACAATTGGACATGGGTGTGTTATGAGCTCACAATGTGGCATGGGTGTATAATGAGCTCACAGTCGGACTTGGGTGTGTTATGAACTCACAATGGGACATGGTTGTGTTATGAGCTCACAATGTGGCATGGGTGTATAATGAGCTCACAGTCGGACATAGGTGTGTTATGGACTCACAATGTGGCATGGGTGTATAATGAGCTCACAGTCGGACTTGGGTGTGTTATGAACTCACAATGGGACATGGTTGTGTTATGAACTCACAGTTGAACATGGGTGTCTTATGAACGCACAGTTGGACATGGGTGTGTTATGAATGCACAGTCGGACATGGGTGTGTTATGAACTCACAGTCGGACATGGGTGTGTTATGAATGCACAGTCGGACATGGGTGTGTTATAAACTCTCAAACATGGTTGTGTTATGAGCTCACAAACAGACGGCGTATTATGAACTCTCAGTCGGACATGGGTGTGTTATGAGCTGACTGTCGGACATGAGTGTGTTATGAACTCACAGTTGGACATGGGTGTGTTATGAACACACAATGGGACATGGGTGTATTATGAACTCACAGTCGGACATGGGCGTATTATGAACTCACAGTTGGACATGGGTGTGTTATGAACACACAATGGGACATGGGTGTATTATGAACTTACAGTGGGACATGGGCGTATTATGAACTCACAGTCGGGCATGGGTGTATTATGAACACACGGTGGGACATGGGCGTATTATAAACTCACAGTCAGACATGGGTGTATTATGAACTCATAGTCGGTCATGGGTGTGTTATGAACTCACAGTCGAACATGGGTGTGTTATGAACTCACAGTGGGGCATGGGTGTGTTATGAACTCACAGTCGAACATGGGTGTGTCATGAACTCACAGTGGGGCATGGGTGTGTAATTAGCTCACAGTCAGACATAGGTGTGTTATGAGCTGACAGTCAGGCATTGGTGTGTTATTAACTTACAATGGGACATGGGTGTATTAAGAATGCACAGTCAGACATGGCTGTGTTATGAACTCACAGTCAGATATGGGTGTGTTGTGAACTCACAGTCGGACATGGGTGTGCTATATACTAAATGTAAGACATGGGTGTATTATGAACTCACAGTCGGACATGGGTGTATTATGAACTCACAGTGGGACATGGGTGTTTTATTAACTCTCAAACATGGTTGTGTTATAAGCTCATAAATGGACATGGCGGGGACGTGCTATATACTCAAAGTAAGATATGGGTGTATTATGAACTCACAGTCGGACATGGGCGTATTATAAACTCACAGTCGGACATGGGTGTATTATGAACTCACAGTCGGACATGGGTGTATTATGAACTCACAGTCGGACATGGGTGTATTATGAACTCACAGTCGGACATGGGTGTATTATGAACTCACAGTCAGATATGGTTGTGTTGTGAACTCACAGTCGGACATGGGTGTGCTATATACTCAAAGTAAGACATGGGTGTATTATGAACTCACAGTCGGACATGGGTGTGTTATGAACTCTCAGTCAGACATGGGTATGTTATGAGCTGGGAGTCGGACATGGGTGTGTTATGAACACACTGTGACGGGAGTCACTTTGGGTGGGGGGCCCATGGAACACAGCCCCCTTTGGAAGGGTGGGGAGACCCCTGTCTCAGCTCCCCATATCCCTCTTATGTGTAAGGCACCCTGTGCCTGTTAGGGGTACAGGGTGATCTGTCCTAATATTGGGGGGGGGGTTGTTCATTGTTTAATGCCATGTGGTTGTCCCATTGTTCTATTGTGTGTCTTGCTTGAGAGAAAACTATTATGGGATGTATGTGTTTGTGTATTGGCTTGGTGGGAGGGGTCTGCTGTGCATCTCTGGTTACTAAATGTATTGCCCCGCCATGTGTATATATCTTGTATCTGTGTTAAAATAAAGCAGTCTATCTCCTGGTTTCCAAGTCTGGTGCTGTCTAGTCTTGTATGGTCAGCGGTGGTGTCCGTGGATCTGTGTTCAGACAGGGAAGCGGGAATCTAACGGAAATACCCGAGTGCAGTCGGGGTCCGGTTCTGTTACACACACAATGGGACATGGGTGTGTTATGAACTCACAATGGGCCATGGGTGTGTTATGAACTCACAGTCAGACGTGTGTGTTATGAACTCACAGTCGGATATATTTGTTTTGAACTCACAGTCAGACATGGGTTTTATTAATGCACAATGGGACATGGGTGTATTATGAATGCACAGTCGGAAATGTGTGTTATGAGTTTAGAGTCCGACATAGGTGTGCTATGTAATCACACAGTCAAACATGGATGTGTTATAAGCTCACAGTCGGATATGGGTGTATTATGAATTCACAGTTGGACATGGGTGTGTTATGAACTCAAAGTCAAACATGGGTGTGTTATAAACACACAGTTAAACATAGGTGTGTTATGAACTCACAGTCGGACATGGGTGTGTTATGAACTTACAGTGGGACATGGGTGTGTTATGAACTCACGGTGGGACATGGGCGTATTATAAACTCACAGTCAGACATGGGTGTGTTATGAACTTAAAATCGGACATGGGTGTGTTATGAGTTCACAATCGCACATGGGTGTGTTATGAACCCACAGTCAGACATAGGTGTATTATGTACTCATAGTTGGACATGGGTGTGTTATGAACTTAAAATCGGACATGGGTGTGTTATGAGTTCACAATCGCACATGGGTGTGTTATGAACCCACAGTCAGACATAGGTGTAATATGAACTCACAGTCAGACATGGGTGTGTTATGAACTTAAAATCGGACATGGGTGTGTTATGAGTTCACAATCGCACATGGGTGTGTTATGAACCCACAGTCAGACATGGGTGTATTATGTACTCATAGTTGGACATGGGCGTGTTAGGTCCTCACAGTCGGACATGGGGGTGTTAGGTCCTCACAGTCGGAGATGGGGGTTTTAGGTCCTCACAGTCGGACATGGGGTTGTTAGGTACTCACAGTCGGACATGGGCGTGTTAGGTACTCACAGTCGGAGATGGGGGTGTTAGGTACTCACAGTCGGACATGGGGGTGTTAGGTCCTCACAGTTGGACATGGGGGTGTTAGGTCCTCACAGTCGGACATGGGGGTGTTAGGTCCTCACAGTCGGACACGGGGGTGTTAGGTACTCACAGTCGGACATGGGCATGTTAGGTCCTCACAGTCGGACATGGTGGTGTTAGGTACTCACAGTCGGACATGGGGGTGTTAGGTACTCACAGTCGGACATGGGGGTGTTAGGTACTCACAGTCGGACATGGGCGTGTTAGGTCCTCACAAATGGACATAGGGGTGTTAGGCACTCACAGATGGATATGGGGGTGTTAGGTTATCACAGTCGGACATGGTGGTGTTAGGTACTCACAGTCGGACATGGGCGTGTCAGGTACTCACAGATGGACATGGGGGTGTTAGGTACTCACAGTCGGACTTGGTGGTGTTAGGTACTCACAGTCGGACATGGTGGTGTTAGGTACTCACAGTCGGACATGGGCGTGTCAGGTACTCACAGATGGACATGGGGGTGTTAGGTACTCACAGTCGGACATGGGGGTGTTAGGTCCTCACAGTCGGACATGGGGGTGTTAGGTCCTCACAGTTGGACATGGAGGTTTTAGGTACTCACAGTCGGACATGGGCGTGTCAGGTACTCACAGATGGACATGGGGGTGTTAGGTACTCACAGTCGGACATGGGGGTGTTAGGTCCTCACAGTCGGACATGGGGGTGTTAGGTCCTCACAGTTGGACATGGAGGTTTTAGGTACTCACAGTCAGACATGGGGGTGTTAGGTCCTCACAGTTGGACATGGAGGTTTTAGGTCCTCACAGTCGGACATGGGCGTGTCAGGTACTCACAGATGGACATGGGGGTGTTAGGTACTCACAGTCAGACATGGGGGTGTTAGGTCCTCACAGTCGGACATGGGGGTGTTAGGTCCTCACAGTCGGACATGGGGGTGTTAGGTCCTCACAGTCAGACATGGGGGTGTTAGGTCCTCACAGATGGACATGGGGGTGTTAGGTACTCACAGTCAGACATGGGGGTGTTAGGTCCTCACAGTCGGACATGGGGGTGTTAGGTCCTCACAGTCGGACACGGGGGTGTTAGGTCCTCACAGTCGGACATGGGGGTGTTAGGTCCTCACAGTCGGACATGGGGGTGTTAAGTACTCACAGTCGGACATGGGGGTGTTAGGTACTCACAGTCGGAAATGGGGGTGTTAGGTCCTCACAGTCGGACATGGGGGTGTTAGGTCCTCACAGTCGGACATGGAGGTTTTAGGTACTCACAGTCAGACATGGGGTGTTAGGTCCTCACAGTCGGACATGGGGGTGTTAGGTCCTCACAGTCGGACATGGGGGTGTTAGGTCCTCACAGTTGGACATGGAGGTTTTAGGTCCTCACAGTTGGACATGGAGGTTTTAGGTACTCACAGTCGGACATGGGGGTGTTAGGTCCTCACAGTCGGACATGGGGGTGTTAGGTCCTCACAGTCGGACATGGTGGTGTTAGGTACTCACAGTCGGACATGGGGGTGTTAGGTACTCACAGTCGGACATTGGGGTGTTAGGTCCTCACAGTCAGACATGGGGGTGTTAGGTCCTCACAGTTGGACATGGAGGTTTTAGGTACTCACAGTCAGACATGGGGGTGTTAGGTCCTCACAGTTGGACATGGAGGTTTTAGGTACTCACAGTCAGACATGGGGGTGTTAGGTCCTCACAGTCGGACATGGGGGTGTTAGGTCCTCACAGTCGGACATGGGGGTGTTAGAAGGACAGAAGAAGGTTGTCAGGAGGAGATATTCATGGAGGACGACTCTTGGAAGGGCGGTGGGATTCTGATCGATGACAGTTCCTGGGACTCGATCCCGATACGGTTGTGTCTGGTGGTGGGGTACGGATAGTTTGGGGAAGGATTTCGGTTGTTGGTTGTCGTGGTTCCCCTGTGATATGGAATGGGATTGGTCATCAGGATCTCTCTCTGTATTTCAGACACTCAGACAGTGCTGGACCTGATGGAGAACACTCTGGCCCTCGATGACGCCCTGCGGGTCAAAGCCGAGAATCTCATTCGCATCTTTCAGAGTCATTTATTCCAGGCGTTGCTTGGTAAGAGACGTCCACCCGCCACTGCCCCTGCGGGTTTCACAGAAAGGACGATGCAGGGTCTCATTCCACAACATACAACACCCAATGGATGTCATGAACACATTGATACCAATGAAATCCTACAGACCTGACCCCTCCCCCCCAACCACTGGGACCCTGTTCAGCAGAGTATCATGGGACCCCCCCCCCGATGTACAGACCAAGACCGGTCCACAGGCACAATATGATTGGTCACACATGCAATCACAGCGTCCAATCTACTGATAGGGAGAGAAGGACACACACCCTGCCACGCCCCTGAGTACATCGCCCATAAAGTACTGAGCTGCAAAATGAGGAGGAAAGGGGGAGATATTCACATCAGTCCCTGTCCTCAATCATCAGTCCCTGTCCTCAATCATCAGTCCCTGTCCTCAATCATCAGTCCTTGTCCTCAATCATCGGTCCCTGTCCTCAATCATCAGTCCCTGTCCTCAATCATCGGTCCCTGTCCTCAATCATCGGTCCCTGTCCTCAATCATGAGTCCCTGTCCTCAATCATGGGTCCCTGTCCTCAATCATCGGTCCCTGTCCTCAATCATCGTTCCCTGTGTTCAATTATCAGTCCTTGTCCTCAATCATCAGTCCCTGTCCTCAATCATCAGTCCTTGACCTCAATCATCAGTCCTTGTCCTCAATCATCAGTCCCTGTCCTCAATCATCAGTCCTTGTCCTCAATCATCGGTCCCTGTCCTCAATCATCGGTCCCTGTCCTCAATCATGAGTCCCTGTCCTCAATCATGGGTCCCTGTCCTCAATCATCGGTCCCTGTCCTCAATCATCGTTCCCTGTGTTCAATTATCAGTCCTTGTCCTCAATCATCAGTCCCTGTCCTCAATCATCAGTCCTTGACCTCAATCATCAGTCCTTGTCCTCAATCATCAGTCCCTGTCCTCAATCATCAGTCCTTGTCCTCAATCATCGGTCCCTGTCCTCAATCATTGGTCCCTGTCCTCAATCATCGGTCCCTGTCCTCAATCATCAGTCCCTGTCCTCAATCATCGGTCCCTGTCCTCAATCATCGTTCCCTATGTTCAATTATCAGTCCTTGTCCTCAATCATCAGTCCCTGTCCTCAATCATCGGTCCATGTCCTCAATCATCCATCCCTGTCCTGATACATCAGTCCCTGTCCTCATACATCAGTCCCTGTCCTCATACATCAGTCCCTGTCCTCAATGATCAGTCCCTGTCCTCATACATCAGTCCCTGTCCTCAATCATCAGTCCCTGTCCTCAATCATCAGTCCCTGTCCTCATACATCAGTCCCTGTCCTCAATCATCAGTCCCTGTCCTCAATCATCAGTCCTTGTCCTCAATCATCGGTCCCTGTCCTCAATCATCGGTCCCTGTCCTCAATCATCGGTCCCTGTCCTCAATCATCAGTCCCTGTCCTCAATCATCGTTCCCTATGTTCAATTATCAGTCCTTGTCCTCAATCATCAGTCCCTGTCCTCAATCATCGGTCCCTGTCCTCAATCATCGGTCCCTGTCCTCAATCATCCATCCCTGTCCTGATACATCAGTCCCTGTCCTCATACATCAGTCCCTGTCCTCAATGATCAGTCCCTGTCCTCATACATCAGTCCCTGTCCTCATACATCAGTCCCTGTCCTCAATCATCAGTCCCTGTCCTCATACATCAGTCCCTGTCCTCATACATCAGTCCCTGTCCTCAATCATCGGTCCTTGTCCTCATACATCAGTCCCTGTCCTCAATCATCAGTCCCTGTCCTCAATCATCAGTCCCTGTCCTCATACATCAGTCCCTGTCCTCAATCATCAGTCCCTGTCCTCATACATCAGTCCCTGTCCTCATACATCAGTCCCTGTCCTCATACATCAGACCCTGTCCTCAATCATCAGTCCCTGACCTCATATATCAGTCCCTGTCCTCATACATCAGACCCTGTCCTCAATCATCAGTCCCTGTCCTCAATCATCAGTCCCTGTCCTCAATCATCAGACCCTGTCCTCAATCATCAGTCCCTGTCCTCAATCATCAGTCCCTGTCCTCATACATCAGTCCCTGTCCTCAATCTTCAGTCCCTGTCCTCAATCATCAGTCCCTGTCCTCATTCATCAGACCCTGTCCTCAATCATCAGTCCCTGTCCTCAATCTTCAGTCCCTGTCCTCAATCATCAGTCCCTGACCTCATACATCAGTCCCTGTCCTCATACATCAGACCCTGTCCTCAATCATCAGTCCCTGTCCTCATACATCAGTCCATGTCCTCATACATCAGTCCCTGTCCTCATACATCAGACCCTGTCCTCAATCATCAGTCCCTGACCTCATATATCAGTCCCTGTCCTCATACATCAGACCCTGTCCTCAATCATCAGTCCCTGTCCTCAATCATCAGTCCCTGTCCTCAATCATCAGACCCTGTCCTCAATCATCAGTCCCTGTCCTCAATCATCAGTCCCTGTCCTCATACATCAGTCCCTGTCCTCAATCTTCAGTCCCTGTCCTCAATCATCAGTCCCTGTCCTCATTCATCAGACCCTGTCCTCAATCATCAGTCCCTGTCCTCAATCTTCAGTCCCTGTCCTCAATCATCAGTCCCTGACCTCATACATCAGTCCCTGTCCTCATACATCAGACCCTGTCCTCAATCATCAGTCCCTGTCCTCATACATCAGACCCTGTCCTCAATCATCAGTCCCTGTCCTCAATCATCAGTCCCTGTCCTCAATCTTCAGTCCCTGTCCTCAATCATCAGTCCCTGTCCTCAATCTTCAGTCCCTGTCCTCAATCATCAGTCCCTGTCCTCATACATCAGTCCCTGTCCTCAATCATCAGTCCCTGTCCTCATACATCAGTCCCTGTCCTCAATCATCAGTCCCTGTCCTCATACATCAGTCCCTGTCCTCATACATCAGTCCCTGTCCTCAATCATCAGTCCCTGTCCTCATACATCAGTCCCTGTCCTCATACATCAGTCCCTGTCCTCAATCATCAGTCCCTGTCCTCATACATCAGTCCCTGTCCTCAATCATCAGTCCCTGTCCTCATACATCAGTCCGTCTTCAATCATCAGTCCCTGTCCTGATACATCAGTCCTGGTCCTTGGATTTGATCCAAGAAAAGGGACGGATGGATCTGATCCCGGAAGAGGGATGGATGGATTTGATCCCAGAGGAGAGACAGATGGATCTGATCCCGGAAGAGGGATGGATGGATCTGATCCCGGAAGAGGGACGGATGGATCTGATCCCGGAAGAGGGACGGATGGATCTGATCCCGGAAGAGGGACGGATGGATATGATCCGGGAAGAGGGATGGATGGATCTGATCCCGGAAGAGGGACGGATGGATCTGATCCCGGAAGAGGGACGGATGGATTTGATCCCGGAAGAGAGACGGATGGATATGATCCGGGAAGAGGGATGGATGGATCTGATCCCGGAAGAGGGATGGATGGATCTGATCCCGGAAGAGGGATGGATGGATCTGATCCCGGAAGAGGGATGGATGGATCTGATCCCGGAAGAGGGATGGATGGATGGATCTGATCCCGGAAGAGGGATGGATGGATCTGATCCCGGAAGAGGGATGGATGGATCTGATCCCGGAAGAGAGACGGATGGATCTGATCCCAGAAGAGAGACGGATGGATTTGATCCTGGAAGAGGGATGGATGGATCTGATCCCGGAAGAGGGATGGATGGATTTGATCCCAGAAGAGAGACAGATGGATCTGATCCCGGAAGAGGGATGGATGGATCTGATCCCAGAAGAGGGATGGATGGATTTGATCCCAGAAGAGAGACAGATGGATCTGATCCCGGAAGAGGGATGGATGGATCTGATCCCAGAAGAGGGATGGATGGATTTGATCCCAGAAGAGAGACAGATGGATCTGATCCCGGAAGAGGGATGGATGGATCTGATCCCGGAAGAGGGATGGATGGATGGATCTGATCCCGGAAGAGGGATGGATGGATCTGATCCCGGAAGAGGGATGGATGGATCTGATCCCGGAAGAGAGACGGATGGATCTGATCCCAGAAGAGAGACGGATGGATTTGATCCCGGAAGAGAGACGGATGGATTTGATCCTGGAAGAGGGATGGATGGATCTGATCCCGGAAGAGGGATGGATGGATTTGATCCCAGAAGAGAGACAGATGGATCTGATCCCGGAAGAGGGATGGATGGATCTGATCCCGGAAGAGGGATGGATGGATCTGATCCCGGAAGTGGGATGGATGGATTTGATCCCAGAAGAGAGACAGATGGATCTGATCCCGGAAGAGGGATGGATGGATCTGATCCCAGAAGAGGGATGGATGGATTTGATCCCAGAAGAGAGACAGATGGATCTGATCCCGGAAGAGGGATGGATGGATCTGATCCCAGAAGAGGGATGGATGGATTTGATCCCAGAAGAGAGACAGATGGATCTGATCCCGGAAGAGGGATGGATGGATCTGATCCCAGAAGAGGGATGGATGGATTTGATCCCAGAAGAGAGACAGATGGATCTGATCCCGGAAGTGGGACAGTTCCTCCATGCCAGGGTCCATAGGAAGTCTCCTGACCATCCATTCAGACAAAATAAAGGCAACCCTCAAGTTTCCTCTTCTCAGCTCCATAGACCAGAATTTGGACCCATTTCCTCCCCTGGGGTCCATGTAACATCTTAGTTGCAGGTTATTTACCTGGAAAATACTCTCTGCTGCAGACACCCAAACACCTTGAAACTGCTGCTGGGTGCCGCCATCTTGGATGTGATGTCTGAGCTCCAGTAGACTCTTGGATGTGATGTCTGCGTTCCAGTAGACTCTTGGATGTGATGTCGGGAGCTCCAGTAGACTCTTGGATGTGATGTCGGGGGCTCCAGTAGATTCTTGGATGTGATGTGGGGAGCTCCAGTAGATTCTTGGATGTGATGTCTGAGCTCCAGTAGACTCTTGGATGTGATGTCGGGAGCTCCAGTAGACTCTTGGATGTGATGTCTGAGCTCCAGGAGACTCTTGGATGTGATGTCGGGAGCTCCAGTAGACTCTTGGATGTGATGTCTGAGCTCCAGGAGACTCTTGGATGTGATGTCGGGAGCTCCAGTAGACTCTTGGATGTGATGTCTGAGCTCCAGGAGACTCTTGGATGTGATGTCGGGAGCTCCAGTAGACTCTTGGATGTGATGTCTGAGCTCCAGGAGACTCTTGGATGTGATGTCGGGAGCTCCAGTAGACTCTTGGATGTGATGTCTGAGCTCCAGGAGACTCTTGGATGTGATGTCGGGAGCTCCAGTAGACTCTTGGATGTGATGTCGGGAGCTCCAGTAGACTCTTGGATGTGATGTCGGGAGCTCCAGTAGACTCTTGGATGTGATGTCTGAGCTCCAGTAGACTCTTGGATGTGATGTGGGGAGCTCCAGTAGACTCTTGGATGTGATGTGGGGAGCTCCAGTAGACTCTTGGATGTGATGTCGGGAGCTCCAGTAGACTCTTGGATGTGATGTCTGAGCTCCAGTAGATTCTTGGATGTGATATCTGAGCTCCAGTAGACTCTTGGATGTGATGTGGGGAGCTCCAGTAGACTCTTGGATGTGATGTCTGCGTTCCAGTAGACTCTTGGATGTGATGTGGGGAGCTCCAGTAGACTCTTGGATGTGATGTCGGGGGCTCCAGTAGACTCTTGGATGTGATGTCGGGAGCTCCAGTAGACTCTTGGATGTGATGTCGGGAGCTCCAGTAGACTCTTGGATGTGATGTCGGGAGCTCCAGTAGACTCTTGAATGTGATGTCGGGAGCTCCAGTAGACTCTTGGATGTGATGTCGGGAGCTCCAGTAGACTCTTGGATGTGATGTGGGGAGCTCCAGTAGATTCTTGGATGTGATGTGGGGAGCTCCAGTAGATTCTTGGATGTGATGTCGGGAGCTTCAGTAGATTCTTGGATGTGATGTGGGGAGCTCCAGTAGACTCTTGGATGTGATGTCGGGAGCTCCAGTAGACTCTTGGATGTGATGTCTGAGCTCCAGTAGACTCTTGGATGTGATGTCAAGGGCTCCAGTAGACTCTTGCATGTGATGTCAAGGGCTCCAGTAGACTCTTGCATGTAATGTCGGGAGCTCCAGTAGACTCTTGGATGTGATGTCGGGAGCTCCAGTAGACTCTTGGATGTGATGTCGGGAGCTCCAGTAGACTCTTGGATGTGATGTCTGAGCTCCAGTAGACTCTTGGATGTGATGTCGGGGGCTCAAGTAGACTCTTGGATGTGATGTCTGAGCTCCAGGAGACTCTTGGATGTGATGTCGGGAGCTCCAGTAGACTCTTGGATGTGATGTCTGAGCTCCAGGAGACTCTTGGATGTGATGTCGGGAGCTCCAGTAGACTCTTGGATGTGATGTCTGAGCTCCAGGAGACTCTTGGATGTGATGTCGGGAGCTCCAGTAGACTCTTGGATGTGATGTCTGAGCTCCAGGAGACTCTTGGATGTGATGTCGGGAGCTCCAGTAGACTCTTGGATGTGATGTCTGAGCTCCAGGAGACTCTTGGATGTGATGTCGGGAGCTCCAGTAGACTCTTGGATGTGATGTCTGAGCTCCAGGAGACTCTTGGATGTGATGTCGGGAGCTCCAGTAGACTCTTGGATGTGATGTCTGAGCTCCAGGAGACTCTTGGATGTGATGTCGGGAGCTCCAGTAGACTCTTGGATGTGGTGTCAGAAGATGCAGTAGACTCTTGGATGTGATATCAGGAGGTCCAGGAGACTCAGACTTGTCCCTCATGTGATCTTCTATAGTATTCCCCTTCTTTCCTCCCAGAGCACTCATTTAAAAGGTGATATAGGTAACTGAGAAGGGGTGAGGAGCTAGGCCAGCACAGATAGTAATTAGACACTCCCAGAGGAGAAGATGGCTATCAAAGAATAAGGGAGACTGTTCTCGGGAATTCATGGAAAGCTAGAAATTACTGAAGAGGAAGAATTGACAATACTTGATGTTGAGGATTGGTGGGAAGTTTGAAAGTCTTGGTGGGGTGTTGGGGATTGGTGGGAAGTTTGAAAGTCATGGTGGGGTGTTGGGGATTGGTGGGGAAGTTTGAAAGTCATGGTGGGGTGTTGGGGATTGGTGGGGAAGTTTGAAAGTCATGGTGGGGTGTTGGGGATTGGTGGAAGTTTGAAAGTCATGGTGGGGTGTTGGGGATTGGTGGAAGTTTGAAAGTCATGGTGGGGTGTTGGGGATTGGTGGGGAAGTTCGAAAGTCATGGTGGGGTGTTGGGGATTGGTGGAGAAGTTTGAAAGTCATGGTGGGGTGTTGGGGATTGGTGGGGAAGTTTGAAAGTCATGGTGGGGTGTTGGGGATTGGTGGGGAAGTTTGAAAGTCATGGTGGGGTGTTGGGGATTGGTGGGGAAGTTTGAAAGTCATGGTGGGGTGTTGGGGATTGGTGGAAGTTTGAAAGTCATGGTGGGGTGTTGGGGATTGGTGGAAGTTTGAAAGTCATGGTGGGGTGTTGGGGATTGGTGGGGAAGTTTGAAAGTCATGGTGGGGTGTTGGGGATTGGTGGAAGTTTGAAAGTCTTGGTGGGGTGTTGGGGATTGGTGGAAGTTTGAAAGTCATGGTGGGGATTGGTGGAAGTTTGAAAGTCATGGTGGGGTGTTGGGGATTGGTGGGGAAGTTTGAAAGTCATGGTGGGGTGTTGGGGATTGGTGGAAGTTTGAAAGTCATGGTGGGGTGTTGGGGATTGGTGGAAAAGTTTGAAAGTCATGGTGGGGTGTTGGGGATTGGTGGGGAAGTTCGAAAGTCATGGTGGGGTGTTGGGGATTGGTGGGGAAGTTTGAAAGTCATGGTGGGGTGTTCAGGATTTGTGGGGAAGTTCGAAAGTCATGGTGGGGTGTTGGGGATTGGTGGGGAAGTTTGAAAGTCATGGTGGGGTGTTCAGGATTTGTGGGGAAGTTCGAAAGTCATGGTGGGGTGTTGGGGATTGGTGGGGAAGTTTGAAAGTCATGGTGGGGTGTTGGGGATTGGTGGAAGTTTGAAAGTCATGGTGGGGTGTTGGGGATTGGTGGGGAAGTTTGAAAGTCATGGTGGGGTGTTGGGGATTGGTGGGGAAGTTTGAAAGTCATGGTGGGGTGTTGGGGATTGGTGGGGAAGTTTGAAAGTCATGGTGGGGTGTTCAGGATTGGTGGAAAAGTTTGAAAGTCATGGTGGGGTGTTGGGGATTGGTGGAAAAGTTTGAAATTTATGGTGGGGTGTTGGGGATTGGTGGAAAAGTTTGAAAGTCTTGGTGGGGTGTTGGGGATTGGTGGAAAAGTTTGAAAGTCTTGGTGGGGTGTTGGGGATTGGTGGGGAAGTTTGAAAGTCATGGTGGGGGGTTCAGGATTGGTGGAAAAGTTTGAAAGTCATGGTGGGGTGTTGGGGATTGGTGGAGAAGTTTGAAAGTCATGGTGGGGTGTTGGGGATTGGTGGGGAAGTTTGAAAGTCATGGTGGGGTGTTGGGGATTGGTGGAAAAGTTTGAAAGTCTTGGTGGGGTGTTGGGGATTGGTGGAAAACTTTGAAAGTCATGGTGGGGTGTTGGGGATTGGTGGGAAGCTTGAAAGTCATGGTGGGGTGTTGGGGATTGGTGGGAAAGTTTGAAAGTCTTGGTGGGGTGTTGGGGATTGGTGGGAAAGTTTGAAAGTCTTGGTGGGGTGTTGGGGACTAGTGGGAAAGTTTGAAAGTCTTGGTGGGGTGTTGGGGATTGGTGGGGAAGTTTTAAAATCATGGTGGGGTGTTGGGGATTGGTGGGAAGTTTGAAAGTCTTGGTGGGGTGTTGAGGATTGGGGTTGCAGAGTGAGAGTTATGATTGGTGTGTGATGGATTGGGGGACATTATGAAAGTTATGGATGTTGGAGATTTGAGATGTAGTGTGAGAACAACGGTTGGAATTTCAAAAACGTGGGGTGCAGTTTGGTTGTGAGTGGGGCTTAAGTTGCTTTAAGGGGGAACTCTGGAAAGGTAGCTCGTAATGCCCAAATGCGTGGATGGAGCCCGCGATCATGAGAAATCTGTATTAAGCAGTACTCCAGCTTAGAAGCGAGCACAACTTTGTGGCACAATTATGTCTTTGTGTTCCATGGACTTCACAAAGCATTACACTTGACTAGCAGTCCACTGACTTCCTTCCATGGTGCAGCACTTTCTGAGGGGATACCATGGAGCCTGTACCCCTGTACCCCACTTTCCAGCCCGGGTTTGAAGTCACCTCACTCCCAGTGACATCCTTGAGGCTTCTCATTAGGGTCAAGCATGGACTTCTTGAGGTTCTGCACTCCTGAGGATGCTCTCTAACACTCTTCCTCGTGACATCAGGCTAGATGACTAGGAGCTCTGTGCTGTGATGTCGGTCCCATGTATGGGGCACCCAGTACTATGGAGGGGGGTGCACTCAGAAACCCCCTCACTATCAGAGCTCTTTACCATCCCAGCCAATCACACTGCACACTCCACTGGTTTCCCAACAACAATCTGACCTTCCACTTGCAGCATTCTCCACTCCCCTCGGTAGTGCTCCTCCCCCGAGGGGAGCCCTGTTCTTTTCTATACCTTACATGCATCCCTTTGTAGGACCTTCAGACCAGGCATCCCGTGAGAACATCTCCTGGAACTTCTCCCAGATACAGAATTCCCACAGATTCTCTCACAGATTCCCCCACACACGGTTCTATTCCGTTCTAGCTCAGGCTGCCCAGTCATACCGTTTAGACAGTGAAATCCCCTTCTTAAATTCTGGCACCCCAACTGGGTACCCCAAAAGGGAAGCCATGTGCTCAGAATAGGGCTACGTCCTGCTGAGAGGAAAGGGCGCCTCTAAGTGCAGTGTGCAAGTGGAATTTATTGAGCAATAGTTGAATAATGTCCCCTTGGATGCTGCACTTAGAGGGGCTCTTTCCCCTTTCCTTTTCTTCTCTCCAAGAAGTTGTCTCCTCCTGGGATGGCCGCCATTTGTGGGACGTTTGGCTTTATGGCCGTCATATGGACTGTCACCGTATGCCATGTTCACTAGAAGGGTCACAAGCCTCTTGTGTGCGCCAATCATACCAATTTCACTGGCAGTCCCCATGGGAAGGCCCAACCACAGGCTGCCCCCCCATGTATTTATACCCCCCCCACAAGGGACAGCCTGGGAGCTGACAGGCTTAACCCCTTCCTAACACATTACTGTGCAGAGACCAGTGACGGATACTTTCACATAGCAGGTCCCCCCCGTACCATAGTACACCCCCCCAATATACCCAGACTATAACGCCCATGTCACATGCAGCAATGAACTACACCGCGACACCCGCCTACACGAGAGACTAACTGGGGTCCTTGGGGGTGCAGGGTGAGAGCCAGAGTAAGGTTGTCGGAAATTGTGGGGAGAAAGTTGGAGGAGTCTTGGCAGAAATGAGGGGGTCAGGGTTTTTCTTCTATAGAATAGATGCAGCAATCCCCCCCCCCCTTCTGAGTCACCCCTTTGTTTCCACCCCTCTACCCACCTCCGAGCACCGCCCCTTGTTTCCACCCCTCTACCCACCTCCGAGCACCGTCCTTTGTTTCCACCCCTCTACCCACCTCCGAGCACCGCCCCTTGTTTCCACCCCTCTACCCACCTCCGAGCACTGCCCCTTGTTTCCACCCCTCTACCCACCTCTGAGCACCGCCCCTTGTTTCCACCCCTCTACCCACCTCTGAGCACCGCCCCTTGTTTCCACCCCTCTACCCACCTCCGAGCACCGCCCCTTGTTTCCACCCCTCTACCCACCTCCGAGCACCGCCCCTTGTTTCCACGCCTCTACCCACCTCCGAGCACCGCCCCTTGTTTCCACCCCCCTACCCACCTCCAAACACCTCCCCGTGGTTTCAGCACCTACACACCTCCCAGCACCGCCCCTTGTTTCCACCCCCCTACCCACCTCCAAGCACCCCCCCTTGTTTCCACCCCTCTACCCACCTCCGAGCACCGCCCCTTGTTTCCACGCCTCTACCCACCTCCGAGCACCGCCCCTTGTTTCCACCCCTCTACCCACCTCCAAACACCTCCCCGTGGTTTCAGCACCTACACACCTCCCAGCACCGCCCCTTGTTTCCACCCTCCTACCCACCTCTAAGCACCCCCCCTTGTTTCCACCCCTCTACCCACCTCTGAGCACCGCCCCTTGTTTCCACCCCTCTACCCACCTCTGAGCACCGCCCCTTGTTTCCACCCCTCTACCCACCTCCGAGCACCGCCCCTTGTTTCCACCCCTCTACCCACCTCCGAGCACCGCCCCTTGTTTCCACCCCTCTACCCACCTCCGAGCACCGCCCCTTGTTTCCACCCCTCTACCCACCTCTGAGCACCGCCCCTTGTTTCCACCCCTCTACCCACCTCCGAGCACCGCCCCTTGTTTCCACCCCTCTACCCACCTCCGAGCACCGCCCCTTGTTTCCACGCCTCTACCCACCTCCGAGCACCGCCCCTTGTTTCCACCCCCCTACCCACCTCCAAACACCTCCCCGTGGTTTCAGCACCTACACACCTCCCAGCACCGCCCCTTGTTTCCACCCCCCTACCCACCTCCAAGCACCCCCCCTTGTTTCCACCCCTCTACCCACCTCCGAGCACCGCCCCTTGTTTCCACGCCTCTACCCACCTCCGAGCACCGCCCCTTGTTTCCACCCCTCTACCCACCTCCAAACACCTCCCCGTGGTTTCAGCACCTACACACCTCCCAGCACCGCCCCTTGTTTCCACCCTCCTACCCACCTCTAAACACCCCCCCTTGTTTCCACCCCCCTACCCACCTCTGAGCACCTCCTCTTGGTTTCAGCATCTACACACCTCCCAGCACCGCCCCTTGTTTTCACCCCCTACCCACCTCCAAGCACCTCCTCTTGGTTTCAGCACCTACCCACCTCCCAGCACCGCCCCTTGTTTCCACCCCCTACCCACCTCCAAGCACCTCCTCTTGGTTTCAGCACCTACACACCTCCCAGCACCGCCCCTTGTTTCCACCCCCCTACCCACCTCCGAGCACCGCCCCTTGTTTCCACCCCCCTACCCACCTCTGAGCACCGCCCCTTGTTTCCACCCCCCTACCCACCTCTGAGCACCGCCCCTTGGTTTCGGCACCTACACACCTCCCAGCACCGCCCCTTGTTTTCACCCCCTACCCACCTCCCAGCACCGCCCCTTGTTTCCACCCCCCTACCCACCTCCGAGCACCGCCCCTTGTTTCCACCCCCCTACCCACCTCCGAGCACCGCCCCTTGTTTCCACCCCCCTACCCACCTCTGAGCACCACCCCTTGTTTCCACCCCCTACCCACCTCCGAGCACCGCCCCTTGCTTTCAGCACCTACACACCTCCCAGCACCGCCCCTTGTTTCCACCCCCCTACCCACCTCCGAGCACCGACCCTTGTTTCCACTCCCCTACCCACCTCCGAGCACCGCCCCTTGGTTTCAGCACCTACACACCTCCGAGCACCGCCCCTTGTTTCCACCCCCCTACCCACCTCCGAGCACCGCCCCTTGCTTTCAGCACCTACACACCTCCCAGCATGGCTCCTTTTAGAGAATACAGAGCCAAGTATCATTTTGTATGGAATTTTTATTGAGAACAAGAAAATCAGTAAAATAGATCCCCTGCTGCCAGCAACAATAGCCCCCCCCTCCCCACCAAAATATCAAACAGCAACAATTGACCCCAAGCAGCAACAACAGATCTCCCATCAACAAGCAAGAATAGACCCCTCCCTCAAAATTAGATCCCTCCCAGCAACAATAGACCCACCTCTGGCAACAATTGACCTCCCAGCAACAATAGATCCATCTCTAGCAACAATCGACCCCCCAGCAACAATAGATCCATATCTGGCAACAACTGACCTCCCAGCAACAATAGATCCACCTCTGGCAACAATTGACCTCCCAGCAACAACAGATCTATCTCCGGCAACAATAGACCTTCTCAGCAACAGTAGACCCCTCCCTCAAAATTAGATGCCTTCCAGCAACAACAGACCTCCCAGCAACAATAGATCAATCTCCAGCAACAACAGACCTTCCCAGCAACAACTGATCTCCCAGCAACAATAGATTCATCTCCTGCAACAATGGACCTTCCCAGCAACAACTGTCCTCCCAGAAACAATAAATCCATATTCGGCAACAATAGACATTCCCAGCAACAATAGACCTTCCCAGCAACCATAGATCCATCTCCGGAAACAACAGACCTTCCCAGCAAAAATTGACCTTCCAGCAACAATAGATCCAACTCCGGCACCAGCAGACCATCCCAGAAACAATTGACCTTCCAGCAACAATAGATCCATCTCTGGCAACAATAGAGTTTCTCAGCAACAATAGACCCCTCCCTCAAAATTAGTTCCCTTCCAGCAACAACTGACATCCCAGTAACAATAGATCCATCTCTGGCAACAATAGACCTGCCCAGCAACAACTGTCCTCCCAGAAACAATAGATCCATCTCCGGCAACAATAGACCTTCCCAGAAACAATAGACCACCATGCAATAATAGATACCCTGCAGTGACAATAGATCCTTCACCTGTCAGCATCAGTAGACCCTCCAGTACACCCCAGCATCCCTTGCCAAATACATCCAGTGCTGAAGGTGCCAGAACTGGGTTCCCTCATGTTCCCCCTGAAATAAAGCCCTGGTGGGTGTCACTGTAGGTTTCTAGGGACTGAGGGTGCAGTGTGGGAGCCATGGTAGGAAGTTCAGAAATTTGGGGTGCATTGTCAGAGTCTTACTGGGGTTCCTGGGGATTAAGGGTGCAGTAGGAGAGTCATAGTTGGGGTTTGGGAGATTTGGGGTGCAGTGTAGGGCTTTAATCATGGAAGGAATGTTGGGGATTGGGGTGCAGTGTGAGACATGAATGGGGTACAAGGAAATGGCAGTTGTAACTGTCCGCTTTTCACCTTCTAGATATCCAGGAATACTATGAGGTGATGCTGAGTCCAGTGAACCCTCCAAGCTGCCGTCGTGCTGAGAAGGTCAGTGTCCTCATCTTGTGTCCTTCCAGATCATTTCTTGTTTTCCTGGAGTTGGGAGCTCCATGTCCACAATAGATTGCATGGAAATCTCTCTGTCCTTTCTTGCTGGCCATACACATAGCAATGCGATTGTTTGATAGAACGTTTCTCTTGATGAAAGAATTGTATGTGATAGAATTGGATTGTAGAAAACGATGGCGTCCAGTCAGAAGGATCGATCTAGTCCATCTCCAATTCTATCTCCACTTTGAGTTGAACAATTGACATTTATCGGGCAGTGTATGAGGGGAATGTTATGGTTGGGGGTCCAGTGATCTCGGCCTGACAGTGATGGGGAAAAGTCATCAATAAATGGGATCTGGTACGATATCCTCATTGGAGGAAATGTCACGGAGGAGTGTGCCGTCCTCCATGACAACCTGGGATGAGGTGTGCCGTCCTCCATGACAACCTGGGATGAGGTGTGCCGTCCTCCTTGACAACCTGGAATGAGGTGTGCCGTCCTCCATTACAACCTGGGATGAGGTGTGCCGTCCTCCTTGACAACCTGGGATGAGGTGTGCCGTCCTCCTTGACAACCTGGGATGAGGTGTGCCGTCCTCCTTGACAACCTGGGATGAGGTGTGCCGTCCTCCATTACAACCTGGGATGAGGTGTGCCGTCCTCCATGACAACCTGGGATGAGGTGTGCCGTCCTCCATGACAACCTGGGATGAGGTGTGCCGTCCTCCTTGACAACCTGGAATGAGGTGTGCCGTCCTCCATTACAACCTGGGATGAGGTGTGCCGTCCTCCATGACAACCTGGGATGAGGTGTGCCGTCCTCCTTGACAACCTGGGATGAGGTGTGCCGTCCTCCTTGACAACCTGGGATGAGGTGTGCCATCCTCCTTGACAACCTGGGATGAGGTGTGCCGTCCTCCTTGACAACCTGGGATGAGGTGTGCCGTCCTCCATGACAACCTGGGATGAGGTGTGCCGTCCTCCTTGACAACCTGGGATGAGGTGTGCCGTCCTCCTTGACAACCTGGGATGAGGTGTGCCGTCCTCCATGACAACCTGGGATGAGGAAGACATGTCTGGGCTCTTCACAGCTATTATAACAATTCCTATTTGATGTACAGGGGTCCCGGGGGGCTCCTCCATGTGCCCTGCCATAGGATCCACCAAGAGAAGTCTAAGGAATTCCTAGCCCAAGTAAAAGATGGAATCCTGTAGATGAAGTTTAATCCCCTCAGTGTTTATGGATCCTCCCTGGGATGGGGTATAATCCCCACAGTGTTTATGGATCCTCCCCGGGATGGGGTATAATCCCCTCAGTGTTTATGGATCCTCCCCGGGATGGGGTATAATCCCCTCAGTGTTTATGGATCCTCCCCGGGATGGGGTATAATCCCCTCAGTGTTTATGGATCCTCCCCGGGATGGGGTATAATCCCCTCAGTGTTTATGGATCCTCCCTGGGATGGGGTATAATCCCCTCAGTGTTTATGGATCCTCCCCGGGATGGGGTATAATCCCCTCAGTGTTTATGGATCCTCCCCGGGATGGGGTATAATCCCCTCAGTGTTTATGGATCCTCCCCGGGATGGGGTATAATCCCCTCAGTGTTTATGGATCCTCCCCGGGATGGGGTATAATCCCCACAGTGTTTATGGATCCTCCCCGGGATGGGGTATAATCCCCTCAGTGTTTATGGATCCTCCCTGGGATGGGGTATAATTCCTTCAGTGTATTTTTTAGCTTCCTTTACTGGAAATATATTCACTTCTGTATTCTCCGGATTTTCCCAGGAATGAGTATAGTCCCTCGGTGTCTTCTGGGTTTACCATGAGTAGAGGTACAATCTCTTCAATCTATTCTGGATTTTCCTCAGATGGGGTAAAATCTCTTTCTGTCTTTTGGATTTCCCTGGATAGGATATAATCCCCCTAATGTCTTCTGAATATGCCCTGGATAGGATATAATCCCTCTAGTTTCTTTTGATTTGCCCCGGCTGGAGTAAATTTCCCTCCAGTGTCTTCCAGATTTCGCCTTGGTGGGGTATAGGTCTGTCTTCTTGATTCGCCCAAGTTGGGGCAGAGTTTTCAGGGTCTCTCAGATGACATCTCATTCATCATATCTCAAGGTACCTAGATACCTAAAGTAACAAAGTTCCCAAAGAGCCATTCCAGTCTCTCCAGAGCCAACTAAGTACCAACACCCTACCAGTCAAGTCACCCGTCTAGAACATAATTGCCAATTGCCTGTCCTTGGATGATGATGACAACTTGATGACAACCTTTCAAATTACTTTTTTAAACAATCATTTTTATATTACAGAATGCTTTGTGACTGACCCAAGACTTGAGGGGACATTGAGGAGAACATTCAGTTGTTCCATCAGAACTATGAGAGTTTGGGACAACATTGTCTTCAGCCAATACTTAGATCCATTGATCACTGCATGTTGAATCTTCTCAGAGTCTGAATTGTATCTTTGGCCTGTCCATGGACCCTCACCAGACAGCAGAGATGATGGTTGAGATTGTCCAGGACATGGGATGCAAGGTCCAGTCTTCAGCTACCACCTGTAGCGATTACTGGTTGTTCTCAATCCTCATACATCTTGTCCAGCTTCTGGACCTGTCTCATACTAATTGTGCAGCTATTTGAGTGTGTATGGGAACGTCAAGCATCGTAGAGACAAAAGATCACCATTTTATCCTCCATAGGAAGATGGAGGATTGCTGACCTGTGGATTCTTCATTCCTAACCCTCAGCAATCTCTTGTGATCGCATGACCTCCATAAACACAGCACTAGGTCCAGAGAGAAAATCCCAGCCTCTTTTCACTGCTGTGTGAGATGGACTCATCATCATTACCTCCTCCAGAGGCCAGAACAATAGGCCATCTGGTGCCGTCCTCTATGGTCTCCTGTCCAGGAACCTCTGTCAGGTCCCACAAGACATGGTTCCTGTATACTGTGTGCTTGGAGGAGACTTAGAGGACAAGCCATTGACGCTCTGTGAATCTTCTCACATTTTGTATGGTGAACGTCCATCCATCCTCTCCTCCAACATATCAGAACCCACCGACTTGCTTTCCAACAATTGGAGATGAAAGCTGGTGAGGATCATTGATGACATGTTTTCTGGGATCAGACTAGACCTCTCTAGAGGACCCTTAGTGATCTTCTACAGGCCCCATTCACAAAGCTTCGGGAAAGGAGAAGAATCTTTATTTGCAGCCATGTGACTGTCATTGGTAAATCTCATTGGCTGAAAATAACTGCCAATAAGGATCCTTATACTTGAGTGTTATCTGTGTGAACTACCCAAATGTCTGTATCATGATGATGACACCTCCAATGTATGAGTGCGTCCCGAGCAGCAACGGATTGGCTGTCCCCACAAATCAGTATACTACTCGCAGGAAAACCAGAGCTGGAAACTTGCTGGCAGGCAATACAGACAGTTTTTACTTCAGATCCATCGATGAATACACATGTGACCTTCCAACCCATAAAATACCCCAAATGTTCATAGAAACCTGATAACAACGCCCTCCGACCCACAGGTGGCTCTGCCTCTCCTCTGCATGTCTCTTCCTTTCCTCTGTGGCTCTGCCTCTCCTCTGCATGTCTCTTCCTTTCCTCTGTGTCTCTTCTCCCCCATGCATGTCTCTTCCTTTCCTCTGTGTCTCTTCTCCCCCATGCATGTCTCTTCCTTTCCTCTGTGTCTCTTCTCCCCCATGCATGTCTCTTCCTTTCCTCTGTGTCTCTTCTCCCCCATGCAAGTCTCTTCCTTTCCTCTGTGTCTCTTCTCCCCCATGCATGTCTCTTCCTTTCCTCTGTGTCTCTTCTCCTCCATTCATGTCTCTTCCTTTCCTCTGTGTCTCTTCTCCCCCATGCATGTCTCTTCCTTTCCTCTGTGTCTCTTCTCCCCCATGCATGTCTCTTCCTTTCCTCTGTGTCTCTTCTCCCCCATGCAAGTCTCTTCCTTTCCTCTGTGTCTCTTCTCCCCCATGCATGTCTCTTCCTTTCCTCTGTGTCTCTTCTCCTCCATTCATGTATCTTCCTTTCCTCTGTGTCTCTTCTCCTCCATGCATGTCTCTTCCTTTCCTCTGTGTCTCTTCTCCTCCATGCATGTCTCTTCCTTTCCTCTGTGTCTCTTCTCCTCCATGCATGTCTCTTCCTTTCCTCTGTGTCTCTTCCTTTCCTCTGTGTCTCTTCTCCTCCATGCATGTCTCTTCCTTTCCTCTGTGTCTCTTCTCCCCCATGCATGTCTCTTCCTTTCCTCTGTGTCTCTTCTCCCCCATGCATGTCTCTTCCTTTCCTCTGTGTCTCTTCTCCCCCATGCATGTCTCTTCCTTTCCTCTGTGTCTCTTCCCCTCCATCTATGTCTCTTCCTTTCCTCTGTGTCTCTTCTCCTCCATTCATGTCTCTTCCTTTCCTCTGTGTTTCTTCTCCTCCATGTATGTCTCTTCCTTTCCTCTGTGTCTCTTCTCCTCCATTCATGTCTCTTCCTTTCCTCTGTGTCTCTTCCTTTCCTCTGTGTCTCTTCTCCCCCATGCATGTCTCTTCCTTTCCTCTGTGTCTCTTCTCCTCCATGCATGTCTCTTCCTTTCCTCTGTGTCTCTTCTCCTCCATTCATGTCTCTTCCTTTCCTCTGTGTCTCTTCTCCCCCATGCATGTCTCTTCCTTTCCTCTGTGTCTCTTCTCCTCCATTCATGTCTCTTCCTTTCCTCTGTGTCTCTTCTCCTCCATGTATGTCTTTGCCTTTCCTCTTTATGTCTCTTCTCAGTCCTTTGCATCTCTTCCCCTGCAATCTCAGTCAGTGTGTATTCTCAGTCCTCAGTGTCACTTCCCCACCACTCCCCAGTCCTTGGTGTCTCTTCCCTTGTAGTCTTGTTCTTTTGTGTCTCTTCCCCTTTATTCTTGGCACTTTACTCTGAGTCCTTGGTGTCTCTTTACCTGCAGAATATTGGTCTTGATGTCTCTTCCTCTTTACTCGCAGTCCTTGGTGTCTCTTTACCTGCAGAATATTGGTCTTGATGTCTCTTCCTGTTTACTCGCAGTCCTTGGTGTCTCTTTACCTGTAAAATATTGGTCTTGGTGTCTCTTCCTGTTTACTCGCAGTCCTTGGTGTCTCTTTACCTGCAGAATATTGGTCTTGGTGTCTCTTCCCTTTATTTGCAGTCCTTGGTGTCTCTTTACCTGCAGAATATTGGTCTTGGTGTCTCTTCTCCTTTATTCTCAGTCCTTGTCTCTTTACCTGTAGAATATTGGTCTTGGTGTCTCTTCCCCTTTACTCGCAGTCCTTGGTGTCTCTTTACCTGTAGAATATTGGTCTTGGTGTCTCTTCCCTTTATTTGCAGTCCTTGGTGTCTCTTTACCTGTAGAATATTGGTCTTGGTGTCTCTTCCCCTTTACTCTCACTCCTTGGTGTCTGGGGTGTCCCTTCCCCTGTAGTCTTGGTTGTCTGGGTGTCTTATCCCCTGCACTCTCATTCCTTAGTGTCCCATCCCCTGTAGGCTCAGTTGTTGGATAGTCTTCTTTCCTTGTAGTCTCAATGGCTGGGTTTCACTTCTCCTGAAGTCATGGTCATTGGATGGTGTCAGTATGCTGTCTCTTCCCCTGTAGTCTCATTCCTTTATTTGTCTCCCTTGTAATCTCTGTCATTGGATAGTCTTGCTCCTTAGTGACCCTTCCCCTGTAGGCTCAGATGTTGGGTAGTCTCCTTTCCTGTAGGCTCAATGGCTGGGTGTCCCTTCCCCTGTAGTCTTGATTGTTGGGTGGTCTCAGTTCTTGGTGAATCTTCCACTTCAGTCTTGACTGTTGGGTGGTCTCAGTTCTTGGTGAATCTTCCACTTCAGTCTTGATTGTTGGGTGGTCTCAGTTCTTGGTGAATCTTCCACTTCAGTCTTGACTGTTGGGCAGTCTCAGTTCTTGGTGTCTTTTCTCTTGTTGCCTCAGTCAATAGGTAGTCTTTGGTGTCTCTTAGTCTCAGTCCTTGCTGTCTCTTCTTTATAATATCTGTCAATGGATAGTCTTGGTGTCTCTCCCCCTGTAGTCTTGATTGTTGAGAAGTCTATGTTCTAGGTATCTTTTCTCCTGTTGCCTCACTCATTGGGTAGCTTTTGGTGTCTCTTCCCCTCTATTCTCAGTCCTTGGTGTCTCTCCTCTATAGTCTGTCATTGGATAGTCTTGATGTCTCTTCCCTATAGTCTCAATGGCTGGGTGTCCCTTCCCCTGTAGTTTTGGTTATTGGGTAATTTCAGTCCTTGGCGTCTCTCTTTTATAGTGTCTGTCATTGGATAGTCTTGTGTCTCTCCCCCTGTAGTCGTGGTTGTTGGGAAGTCTCAGTTTTTGGTGTCTTTACCCTTGTTGCTTTAGTCATTAGGTTGTCTTTGGTGTCTCTTTCCCTAGAGTTTCAGTCCTTGGTGTCTCTCCTCTACAGTTGGTCATTGTAAAGTCTTGGTGTCTCTCCCCCTGTAGGCTTGGTTGTTGAGTGGTCTCAGTTCTTGGTGTCTTTTCTCTTGTTGCCTCACTCAGTGGGTAGTCTTTCTCTTTGGTATCTCTTCCCCTGCAGTCTCAGACCTTGGTGTCTCTCCTCTGTAGTCTGTCATTGGGTAGTCTTTGGTGTCTCTTCCCCTCTATTCTCAGTCCTTGGTGTCTCTCCTCTATAGTCTGTCATTGGATAATCTTGATGTCTCTTCCCTGTAGTCTCAATGACTGGGTGTCCCTTCCCCTGTAGTCTTGGTTGTTGGGTGGTCTCAGTTCTTGGTGAATCTTCCTCTTCAGTCTTGATTGTTGGGCATTCTTGGTCCTTGGTGTCTTTTCTCTTGTTGCCTCAGTCATTGAGTAGTCTTTGTCTTTGGTGTCTCTTCCCCTGCAGTCTCGGTCCTTGGTGTCTCTCCTCTGTAGTCTGTCGTTGGGTAGTCTTTGGTGTCTCTTCTCCTGCAGTCTCAGTCCTTGGTGTTTCTCCTCTATAGTCAGTCATTGGATAGTCTTTGTCTTTGGTGTCTCTTCCCCTGTAGTCTCAGTCCTTGGTGTCTCTCCTCTATAGTCTGTCATTGGGTAGTATTTGGTGTCTCTTCTCCTGCAGTCTCAGTCCTTGGTGTTTCTCCTCTTTAGTCAGTCATTGGATAGTCTTTGTCTTTGGTGTCTCTTCCCCTGTAGTCTTGATTGTTGGGTGGTCTCAGGTCTTGGTGAATCTTTCTCTTCAGTCTTGATTGATGGGCATATATTGGTCCTTGGTGTGTTTTCTCTTGTTGCCTCAGTCATTGAGTAGTCTTTGTCTTTGATGTCTCTTCCCCTGCAGTCTCGGTCCTTGGTGTCTCTCCTCTGTAGTCTGTCTTTGGGTAGTCTTTGATGTCTCTTCCCCTGCAGTCTCGGTCCTTGGTGTCTCTCCTCTGTAGTCTGTCATTGGGTAGTCTTTGTCTTTGGTGTCTCTTCCCCTGCAGTCTCGGTCCTTGGTGTCTCTCCTCTGTAGTCTGTCGTTGGGTAGTCTTTGGTGTCTCTTCCCCTGCAGTCTCGGTCCTTGGTGTCTCTCCTCTGTAGTCAGTCGTTGGGTAGTCTTTGTCTTTGGTGTCTCTTCCCCTGCAGTCTCGGTCCTTGGTGTCTCTCCTCTGTAGTCTGTCTTTGGGTAGTCTTTGATGTCTCTTCCCCTGCAGTCTCGGTCCTTGGTGTCTCTCCTCTGTAGTCTGTCATTGAGTAGTCTTTGTCTTTGATGTCTCTTCCCCTGCAGTCTCGGTCCTTGGTGTCTCTCCTCTGTAGTCTGTCTTTGGGTAGTCTTTGATGTCTCTTCCCCTGCAGTCTCGGTCCTTGGTGTCTCTCCTCTGTAGTCTGTCATTGGGTAGTCTTTGTCTTTGGTGTCTCTTCCCCTGCAGTCTCGGTCCTTGGTGTCTCTCCTCTGTAGTCTGTCGTTGGGTAGTCTTTGGTGTCTCTTCCCCTGCAGTCTCGGTCCTTGGTGTCTCTCCTCTGTAGTCAGTCATTGGGTAGTCTTTGTCTTTGGTGTCCCTTCCCCTGTAGTCATGATTGTTGGGTGGTCTCAGGTCTTGGTGAATCTTCCTCTTCAGTCTTGATTGATGGGCATACTTGGTCCTTGGTGTGTTTTCTCTTGTTGCCTCAGTCATTGAGTAGTCTTTGTCTTTGGTGTCTCTTCCCCTGCAGTCTCGGTCCATGTAGTCAGTCTCGGGGTGTGCTGTCTCCGGTGGTCTCTCAGTGCCGGTAGTCAGTCTCGGGGTGTGCTGTCTCCGGTGGTCTCTCAGTGCCGGTAGTCAGTCTCGGGGTGTGCTGTCTCCGGTGGTCTCTCAGTGCCGGTAGTCAGTCTCCGGTGTTCCGGCTGTCTCTTAGTCAGAGTGTCGGTGAGTAAGATCCTCGCGTGGGCTCCCCCCCCCCCACTCTCCCCCCCCCCCCCTGCTCCCTCTCTCCCCTCCTCCTCTCTCCGTCTCCCTCCCTCTTCCCCGCAGATCTGCAGCCTCTCCTCTCCCGGATCATCGCACCGCCGCTCCGCTCTCCGTCCCTCCTGTCACCCCCATCCTCCTCCTCCTCACCCTGACCCCCTTCCCCTCGGCCTCTCCTCCCCGGGGAGCGGCGGGCGGACGGACACACAGCCGGGGCGGGAGGAGGGACACCCTGGATGTGGCTGATCGGCCGCCGCTGCCATGGATTGCCTGTGTATTGTCACCACTAAGGTAAGGAGAGACCCCCCCAGCCGACTATTCCGGGGTACACAGACAGGGAGAGACCCCCCAGCCGACTATTCCGGGGTACACAGACAGGGAGAGACCCCCCAGCCGACTATTCCGGGGTACACAGACAGGGAGAGACCCCCCCAGCTGACTATTCCGGGGTACACAGACGAGCAGAGACCCCCCAGCTGACTATTCCGGGGTACACAGACAGGAAGAGACCCCCCCAGCTGACTATTCCGGGGTACACAGACGAGCAGAGACCCCCCAGCGGACTATTCCGGGGTACACAGACAGGGAGAGACCCCCCCAGCTGACTATTCCGGGGTACACAGACGAGCAGAGACCCCCCAGCTGACTATTCCGGGGTACACAGACGAGCAGAGACCCCCCAGCCGACTATTCCGGGGTACACAGACAGGGAGAGACCCCCCCAGCCGACTATTCGGGGGTACACAGACAAGGAGAGACCCCCCCAGCTGACTATTCTGTGGTACACAGACAGGGAGAGACCCCCCCAGCCGACTATTCTGGGGTACACAGACAGGGAGAGACCCCCCCAGCCGACTATTCTGGGGTACACAGACAAGGAGAGACCCCCCCACGGGGTACACAGACAAGGAGAGACCCCCCAGCCGACTATTCTGTGGTACACAGACAGGGAGAGACCCCCCCAGCCGACTATTCGGGGGTACACAGACAAGGAGAGACCCCCCCAGCCGACTATTCTGTGGTACACAGACAGGGAGAGACCCCCCCAGCCGACTATTCTGGGGTACACAGACAGGGAGAGACCCCCCCAGCCGACTATTCTGGGGTACACAGACAAGGAGAGACCCCCCCAGCCGACTATTCTGTGGTACACAGACAGGGAGAGACCCCCCCAGCCGACTATTCTGGGATACACAGACAAGCAGAAACCCCCAATCATAGGGAGAGACCCCACCACCGACTATTCCGGGGTACACAGACAAGGATAGACCCCCCAATCATAGGGAGAGACCCCCCCAGCCGACTATTCCAGGGAACACAGACAAGCAGAGACCCCCCAATCATAGGGAGAGACCCCAATAATACAGTCCCCCGACACCGACTATTCCGGGGTACACAGACAGGGAGAGACCCCCCCAGCCAACTATTCCAGGGTACACAGACAAGGAGAGACCCCCAATCATAGGGAGAGACCCCAATAATACAGTCCCCCACCACCGACTATTCCAGGGTACACAGACAGGGAGAGACCCCCCAGCCGACTATTCAGGGGTACACCGACCATCATGGACAGGGAGAGACCCCAATAATACAGTCCCCCACCACCCGACTATTCCGGGGTACACCGACAGGGAGAGACCCCCCAGCCAACTATTACAGGGTACACAGACAGGGAGAGACCCCCCCAGCTGACTATTCCAGGGTACACCAACCACCACAGACAGGGAGAGACCTCCAATCATAGGGAGAGACCCCCAATAATACAGTCCCCCACCACCCCCACCTGACTATTCCAGGGTACACAGACAGGGAGAGACCCCAATAATACAGTCCCCCACCACCCTACTATTCCGGGGTACACAGACAGGGAGAGACCCCCAATCATAGGGAGAGACCCCCAATAATACAGTCCCCCACCACCCCCACCCGACTATTCCAGGGTACACAGACAGGGAGAGACCCCAATAATACAGTCCCCCACCACCCTACTATTCCGGGGTACACAGACAGGGAGAGACCCCCAATCATAGGGAGAGACCCCCAATAATACAGTCCCCCACCACCCCCACCCGACTATTCCAGGGTACACAGAGGAGAGACCCCCCCAGCTGACTATTCCAGGGTACACCGACCACCACAGACAGGGAGAGACCCCCAATCATAGGGAGAGACCCCCAATAATACAGTCCCCCACCACCCCCACCCAACTATTCCAGGGTACACAGACAGGGAGAGACCCCCCCCCAGCTGACTATTCCAGGGTACACCGACCACTACAGACAGGGAGAGACCCCCAATCATAGGCAGAGACCCCAATAATACAGTCCCCCCACCCAACTATTCCGGGGTACACCAACCACCAATAGGGAGAGACCCCCAATCATACAGAGAGACCCCCAATCATACAGAGTGACCCCCCACCCGACTCTTTTGTGTCCGGGGTACACAATGGATACAGAGACCCACAATAATAGGGAGAGACCCCCAATAATACAGAGAGACCCCCAATATTAGGAATAATAGGGAGAGACCCCCAATAATAGAAAGAGACCCCCAATAATAGAGAGAGACCCCCAATAATACAGAGAGACTCCCAAGCATACATGGTGACCCCCAATCATATAGAGAGAGAGACCCCCAATAATACAAAGAGAGACCTCTAGTAATAGAGAGACCCCAACAATACAATGAAAGATCCCCAATAAATCAGAGAGACCCCCAATCATAGAGAGATGCCCCCAATAATACAAAGAGAGACCCCAAATAATAGAGAACACCAATCATAGAGAGAGACCCCCAATAGTAGAGAGAGCCCCCCAATAATACAGAGAGCCCACCATGGATAGAAAGGCCCCCATGGACAGGGAGGCCTCCTGCATCTCTTCCTATACACAGATCTGTATACAGGGAGGAGGAGGACAGGAATCTCATCCTCCACAGATCTCCCTCCTCACCCATCTACTCATCGCCACACATGTATGACCCCCTATATACAGAGAGTGAGCCCCCCACACCACACATGTATGACCCCCTATATACAGAGAGTGAGCCCCCCACACCACACATGTATGACCCCCTATATACAGAGAGTGAGCCCCCCACACCACACATGTATGACCCCCTATATACAGAGCGTGAGCCCCCCACACCACACATGTATGACCCCCTATATACAGCACATTGTAATCTATATACAGAGAGTGAGCCCCCCACACCACACATGTATGACCCCCTATATACAGAGAGTGAGCCCCCCACACCACACATGTATGACCCCCTATATACAGAGAGTGAGCCCCCCACACCACTCATGTATGACCCCCTATATACAGAGAGTGAGCCCCCCACACCACACATGTATGACCCCCTATATACAGAGAGTGAGCCCCCCACACCACACATGTATGACCCCCTATATACGGAGAGTGAGCCCCCCACACCACACATGTATGACCCACTATATACAGAGAGTGAGCCCCCCACACCACACATGTATGACCCCCTATATACAGAGAGTGAGCCCCCCACACCACACATGTATGACCCCGTATATACAGAGAGTGAGCCCCCCACACCACACATGTATGACCCCGTATATACAGAGAGTGAGCCTCCCACACCACACATGTATGACCCCCTATATACAGAGAGTGAGCCCCCCACACATGTATGACCCACTATATACAGAGAGTGAGCCTCCCACACCACACATGTATGACCCCCTATATACAGAGAGTGAGCCCCCCACACCACACATGTATGACCCCCTATATACAGAGCGTGAGCCCCCCACACCACACATGTATGACCCTGTATATACTCCTCTGTCCCCTATATACAGTATATACAGGGTGGAGGGGGACATTGTGACATGCCGGGTCTGTGTGGGATGGGAATACATTGCTAGAGATGGGAGCTCAGATGATGTCAGGCCTCTGCCCATGGATTGTGCCGTCATACAATATATATATATATATACCTCTGTCTATGCATTGTGCCGTCATACAATATATATATATATACCTCTGTCTATGGATTGTGCCGTCATACAGTATATATATATATATACACCTCTGTCTATGGATTGTGCCGTCATACAATATATATATATATACACCTCTGTCTATGGATTGTGCCGTCATACAATATATATATATACCTCTGTTCATGGTGCTGAAGTGTGCATTGTACTGTATATATCATGTGCTGGATGTGGATAGGACAGCTCCCTCCCCTATATACAGTGTAGTGTACAGTATATATATATATGTGTGGATAGGACAGCTCCCTCCCCTATATACAATGTAGTATACAGTATATATATATATATGTGGATAGGACAGCTCCCTCCCCTATATACAATGTAGTATACAGTATATATATATATATATATATGTGGATAGGACAGCTCCCTCCCCTATATACAGTGTAGTATACAGTATATATATATATATATGTGGATAGGACAGCTCCCTCCCCTATATACAATGTAGTATACAGTATACAGTATATATATATATATATGTGGATAGGACAGCTCCCTCCCCTATATACAGTGTAGTATACAGTATATATATATATATATATGTGGATAGGACAGCTCCCTCCCCTATATACAATGTAGTATACAGTATACAGTATATATATATATATATATATATGTGGATAGGACAGCTCCCTCCCCTATATACAGTGTAGTATACAGTATATATATATATATGTGGATAGGACAGCTCCCTCCCCTATATACAATGTAGTGTACAGTATATATATATATGTGGATAGGACAGCTCCCTCCCCTATATACAGTGTAGTATACAGTATATATATATATGTGGATAGGACAGCTCCCTCCCCTATATACAGTGTAGTGTACAGTATATATATATATATATATATATGTGGATAGGACAGCTCCCTCCCCTATATACAGTGTAGTATACAGTATATATATATATGTGGATAGGACAGCTCCCTCCCCTATATACAGTGTAGTGTACAGTATATATATATATATATATGTGGATAGGACAGCTCCCTCCCCTATATACAATGTAGTGTACAGTATATATATATATATGTGGATATGACAGCTCCCTCCCCTATATACAATGTAGTGTACAGTATATATATATATATATATATGTGGATAGGACAGCTCCCTCCCCTATATACAATGTAGTATACAGTATATATATATATATATATGTGGATAGGACAGCTCCCTCCCCTATATACAGTGTAGTATACAGTATATATATATATGTGGATAGGACAGCTCCCTCCCCTATATACAGTGTAGTATACAGTATATATATATATATATGTGGATAGGACAGCTCCCTCCCCTATATACAGTGTAGTGTACAGTATATATATATATATGTGGATAGGACAGCTCCCTCCCCTATATACAGTGTAGTATACAGTATATATATATATATATGTGGATAGGACAGCTCCCTCCCCTATATACAATGTAGTATACAGTATACAGTATATATATATATATATATGTGGATAGGACAGCTCCCTCCCCTATATACAATGTAGTGTACAGTATATATATATATATATATATGTGGATAGGACAGCTCCCTCCCCTATATACAGTGTAGTGTACAGTATATATATATATATGTGGATAGGACAGCTCCCTCCCCTATATACAGTGTAGTATACAGTATATATATATATGTGGATAGGACAGCTCCCTCCCCTATATACAGTGTAGTGTACAGTATATATATATATGTGGATAGGACAGCTCCCTCCCCTATATACAGTGTAGTATACAGTATATATATATATATATGTGGATAGGACAGCTCCCTCCCCTATATACAATGTAGTATACAGTATATATATATATGTGGATAGGACAGCTCCCTCCCCTATATACAGTGTAGTGTACAGTATATATATATATATATGTGGATAGGACAGCTCCCTCCCCTATATACAATGTAGTATACAGTATACAGTATATATATATATATATATATATGTGGATAGGACAGCTCCCTCCCCTATATACAGTGTAGTGTACAGTATATATATATATGTGGATAGGACAGCTCCCTCCCCTATATACAGTGTAGTGTACAGTATATATATATATGTGGATAGGACAGCTCCCTCCCCTATATACAATGTAGTATACAGTATATATATATATATGTGGATAGGACAGCTCCCTCCCCTATATACAATGTAGTGTACAGTATATATATATATATATGTGGACTAGGGACCTGTCCATGGTGCTGAAGCTTGCACTCCCTATCACGTGTCTCGTCTCCCGCACACGTATGACTCAATACTGTAAGTCTTCTATCGGCTGCTGACAGGTTTTTTTGTTGTGCTGCTTCTTTTGTCATCTGGTTACAGCAAAAGCAGGCAAACCGAGAGAAACCATCAGCAGCCAATGAGAACGCTTCTTTAGTAGCTAACTACAGAAAACTGAAATCTGGTTGGTAATAAATACTGCGCTGCATTTATGTTGTATTAAATCAGATTGATGATGTATCAGTTGTTGGCTCTGACTCTTCTCTGGTGACACCATGCTGAGTAGTAGTGACACCTTATCATATCTCTGATTCTTCTGTAGTGAGATAACATAGTGCCCACTACTATTCTGTGCATGTGTTCTGTGGTGAGGAGTATCTCTGACTCCTCTATGACAATGAGCCATATATTGCCTCTGAACGTCTGGGGTGACACCATATATTGCCTCTGAACTTCTGTGGTGACACCTTATATTGCCTCTGAACTTCTGGGGTTACACCTTATATTGCCTCTGAACTTCTGTGGTGACACCTTATATTGCCTCTGAACGTCTGGGGTGACACCATATATTGCCTCTGAACTTCTGGGGTGACACCATATATTGCCTCTGAACTTCTGTGGTGACACCTTATATTGCCTCTGAACTTCTGTGGTGACACCTTATATTGCCTCTGAACTTGTGGGGTTACACCTTATATTGCCTCTGAACTTCTGGGGTGACACCTTATATTGCCTCTGAACTTCTGTGGTGACACCTTATATTGCCTCTGAACTTCTGTGGTGACACCTTATATTGCCTCTGAACTTCTGTGGTGACACCTTATATTGCCTCTGAACTTCTGGGGTGACACCTTATATTGCCTCTGAACTTCTGTGGTGACACCTTATATTGCCTCTGAACGTCTGGGGTGACACCATATATTGTCTCTGAACGTCTGGGGTGACACCATATATTGCCTCTGAACTTCTGTGGTGACACCTTATATTGCCTCTGAACTTCTGTGGTGACACCTTATATTGCCTCTGAACTTCTGTGCTGACACCTTATATTGCCTCTGAACGTCTGGGGTGACACCTTATATTGTCTCTGAACGTCTGGGGTGACACCATATATTGCCTCTGAACGTCTGTGGTGACACCTTATATTGCCTCTGAACTTCTGTGCTGACACCTTATATTGCCTCTGAACTTCTGTGGTGACACCTTATATTGCCTCTGAACTTCTGGGGTGACACCATATATAGCCTCTGAACTTCTGTGGTGACACCTTATATTGCCTCTGAACTTCTGTGGTGACACCTTATATTGCCTCTGAACCTCTGTGGTGACACCTTATATTGCCTCTGACTATTCTGTGGTGACACCTTATATTGCCTCTGAACTTCTGTGGTGACACCTTATATTGTCTCTGAACCTCTGTGGTGACACCTTATATTGCCTCTGACTATTCTGTGGTGACACCTTATATTGCCTTTGAACTTCTGGGGTGTCACCATATATAGCCTCTGACTATTCTGTGGTGACACCTTATATTGCCTCTGACTATTCTGTGGTGACACCTTATATTGCCTCTGACTATTCTGTGGTGACACCATATATAGCCTCTGACTATTCTGTGGTGACACCATAGTGCATCTTACTATATTTATAACATATATTACCTCTGAACTTCTGTGGTGTCACCTTATATTACCACTGACTGTTCTGTGCTGACACTTTATATTGTATCAGACTCTACGGTGACAACATACAGCTGACCACTTGATGTAGTTCCTGTATTCACTTTTTACATAATCATTACCTTCATCCAATATCAATGATACCACTGATAACACCCTCTAATGTCAAGGAGATCTTCCCTCAGCCACCATCAATGATGCCACTGATAACACCCTCTAATGTCAAGGAGATCTTCCCTCAGCCACCATCAATGATGCCACTGATAACACCCTCTAATGTCAAGGAGATCTTCCCTCAGCCAATATCAATGATACCATCAATAATGCCCTCTAATGTCAAGGAGATCTTCCCTCAGCCACCATCAATGATGCCACTGATAACACCCTCTATTGTCGTAGAGATCTTCCCTCAGCCACCATCAATTATGTCATCAAAACGACCCTCTATTGTAATGGAGATCTTCCCTCAGCCACCATCAGAAATACCACCAATAAAATCCTGTATTGTCATGGAGATCATCCCTCAGCCACCATCAATGATGCCATCAATAACACCCCCTAATGTTAGAGAGATCTTCCCTCAGGCACCATCAATGATACCATCAATAATGCCCTCTAATGTCATGGAGATCTTCCCTCAGCCACCATCAATGATACCATCAATAATGCCCTCTAATGTCATGGAGATCTTCCCTCAGCCACCATCAATGATACCATCAATAATGCCCTCTAATGTCATAGAGATCTTTCCTCAGCCACCATCAATGATACCACCAATAACACCCTTTATTGTCATAGAGATCTTCCCTCAGCCACCATCAATTATGTCATCAAAACCACCCTCTGTTGTTATGGAGATCTTCCCTCAGCCACCATCAATGATACCACTAATAAAATCCTGTATTCTCATGGAGATCTTCCCTCAGCCACCATCAATGATACCACTAATAAAATCCTGTATTGTCATAGAGATCTTCCCTCAGCCACCATCAATGACACCTGTATTGGTGGTACTGTACACCCGGCAATCATGGAAATCAGTAGGGTGTCCTGTATTGGTAGTACTGAACAATAATACACCCGGCAATGATGGAAATCGGGACAGTGTCCTGTATTGGGGGTATTGTACAATCATACACCTGGCAATGATGGAGATCGGTAGGGTGTCCTGTAATGGTGGTATTGTACAATAATACACCCGGCAATGATGGAGATCGGTAGGGTGTCCTGTATTGGTGGTATTGTACAATAATACACCCGGCAATGATGGAGATCGGTAGGGTGTCCTGTATTGGTGGTATTGTACAATAATACACCCGGCAATGATAGAGATCGGTACAGTGTCCTGTATTGGTGGTATTGTACAATAATACACCCGGCAATGATGGAGATCGATAGGGTGTGCTGTATTGGTGGTATTGTACAATAATACACCCGGCAATGATGGAGATCAGTAGGGTGTCCTGTATTGGTGGTATTGTACAATAATACACCCGGCAATGATGGAGATCGGTAGGGTGTCCTGTATTGGTGGTATTGTACAATAATACACCCGGCAATGATGAAGATCGGTACAGTGTCCTGTATTTGTTGTTTTGTACAATATTACACACAGATATGATGGAGATAGGTAGGGTGTCCTGTATTGGTGGTATTGTACAATAATACACCCGGCAATGATGGAGATCAGTATGGTGTCCTGTATTGGTGGTATTGTACAATAATACACCCGGCAATGATGGAGATCGGTAGGGTGTCCAGTATTGGTGGTATTGTACAATAATACTCCCAGGAATGATGAAGATCGGTACGGTGTCCTGTGTTGGTGGTATTTTACAATAATACACCCGGCAATGATGGAGATCGGTATGGTGTCCTGTATTGATGGTACTGTACAATAATACACCCGGCAATGATGGAGATCGGTACGGTGTCCTGTATTGGAGGTATTGTACAATAATACACCCGGCAATGATGGAGATCGATAGGGTGTGTTGTATTGGTGGTATTGTACAATAATACACCCGGCAATGATGGAGATCAGTAGGGTGTCCTGTATTGGTGGTATTGTACAATAATATACCCGGCAATGATGGGGATCAGTATGGTGTCCTGTATTGGTAGTACTGTACAATAATACACCCGGCAATGATGGAGATTGGTAGGGTGTCCAGTATTGGTGGTATTGTACAATAATACACCCGGCAATGATGGAGATCGGTAGGGTGTCCTGTATTGGTGGTATTGTACAATAATATACCCGGCAATGATGGAGATCAGTAGGGTGTCCTGTATTGGTGGTATTGTACAATAATACACCCGGCAATGATGGAGATCAGTAGGGTGTCCTGTATTGGTGGTATTGTACAATAATATACCCGGCAATGATGGGGATCAGTATGGTGTCCTGTATTGGTGGTATTGTACAATAATACACCCGGCAATGATGGGGATCGGTATGGTGTGCTGTATTGATGGTACTGTACAATAATACACCCGGCAATGATGGAGATTGGTAGGGTGTCCTGTATTGGTGGTATTGTACAATAATACACCCGGCAATGATGGAGATCGGTACGGTGTCCTGTATTGGTGGTATTGTACAATAATATACCCGGCAATGATGGAGATCGGTACGGTGTCCTGTATTGGTGGTATTGTACAATAATACACCCGGCAATGATGGAGATCGGTAGGGTGTCCTGTATTGGTGGTATTGTACAATAATATACCCGGCAATGATGGAGATCAGTAGGGTGTCCTGTATTGGTGGTATTGTACAATAATACACCCGGCAATGATGGAGATCAGTAGGGTGTCCTGTATTGGTAGTACTGTACAATAATACACCCGGCAATGATGGAGATCGGTAGGGTGTCCTGTATTGATGGTACTGTACAATAATACACTCGGCAATGATGGAGATCGGTATGGTGTCCTGTATTGATGGTACTGTACAATAATACACCCGGCAATGATGGAGATCGGTACGGTGTCCAGTATTGGAGGTATTGTACAATAATACACCCGGCAATGATGGAGATCGGTACGGTGTCGAGTATTGGTGGTATCTTATAATAATACACCCGGCAATGATGGAGATCGGTACGGTGTTGAGTATTGGTGGTATTGTACAATATTACAACCGGCAATGATGGAGATCGGTACGGTGTCCTGTATTGGTGGTATTGTACAATATTACAACCGGCAATGATGGAGATCGGTAGGGTGTTGAGTATTGGTGGTATTGTACAATATTACACCCGGCAATGATGGTGATCGGTACGGTGTCCTGTATTGGTGGTATTGTACAATAATACACCCGGCAATGATGGTGATCGGTACGGTGTCCTGTATTGGTGGTATTGTACAATAATACACCCGGCAATGATGGTGATCGGTACGGTGTCCTGTATTGGTGGTATTGTACAATATTACACCCGGCAATGATGGAGATCGGTACGGTGTCCTGTATTGGTGGTATTGTACAATAATATACCCGGCAATGATGGAGATCGGTACGGTGTCCTGTATTGGTGGTATTGTACAATAATACACCTGGCAATGATGGAGGTTGGTACACTGTCCTGTATTGGATGCCGCTGGACAAAGATCGCACTCACGACAGCGCGACCCGTGTCCAGGGGGGTGTGCCACGTTGCCGAGCGATGAGGCCCGCCGCCCATGGCCCGCCCCTGGTTACCAGTACGACCGGGAAGCGTCCCTCACCAGTTTAAGGGACCGGTGCTTGGCTCTCCCCGGGCATCCTGTTCTGCTGCGCAGTCATCGAGGGATCCCAGCTGCGGCGGGACCCTCGTGGCTAAACTCTGCAAAGACCCCCAAGGATACGGGGGGACCCCAGAAGCCTCGCCCTGTCTGAAACCCCAGCCAAAGGGGGAGACCACACGCTAGCTCTGCCTGAGACCCCAGCTAAGGTGGAGACCGCACACCAACCCTGCCTTAGACCCCAGCCAAGGGGGGAGACCACACACCAACCCTGCCTGAGACCCCAGCCAAGGGGGGAGACCACACACCAACCCTGCCTGAGACCCCAGCCAAGGGGGGAGACCGCACACCAACCCTGCCTTAGACCCCAGCCAAGGGGGGAGACTGCACGCCAGCCCTGGCTTAGACCCAGCTAAGGGGGAGACCACACGCATACTCCGGACTCCAACAGGTACCTGTGTCATACTATCTTGTTCCCTGGGAGACCGGGCACCCTGTCCGATCCATGAGTGTATGCTTCCCCTGTTTTGCCTGAACTGTTCTTGAACTGCTCCTCTACCTCACTGTTGGATTACAAGCTGCTGCAGAGACTTTAACTTTGCCCCCTTGGGGCTGGACTACAAGTGTTTTGGCCGTCTCCTTGCTATTCCCCTATTGGCGAGGTCACCCTCCCTGCAATCCCCCCATTGAGTAACTGTCATTTTGTCTCAATAAAGCTTTGTGTGTTTGCCATTGGCTCTCTGTGTTCTGTCCTGCCCACCCTCCGTCACATACTGGTTGGCAGCGGTGGGATCAGAACACTAAGTGAGATGGCAGACAGTGAAAGCCAGCTGATGCGAGATCTTGACCGACCAGGGTACCCAGTTCATGTCCGAGGTGGTCCAATCCCTCTGGCGCACGTGCGGGGTACGGGCGATCCGGACCACTCCCTGTCACCCCCAAACCAATGGCCTCTGCGAGCGCTTCAATGGCACACTGAAGAGCATGCTGAGGTCCTTCATTGACGGGGAGGCAGACTGGGAGAAGCTCCTCCTTCACCTGCTGTTTGCATATCGGGAGGTACCGAAAGAGTCAACGGACTCTCCCCCTTCGAACTCCTGTACGGGCCGAGGGTCCACGGTCCCCTATCTCTGCTCTGGGAACATTGGGAAGGGAAGATAGAGGACACGGGTACCCCCGTCATCCCCTACGTTCTCGAGCTGCGGGAGCGGCTGACCCGCCTGGCTGCCGTGGCCCGCAGCCACCTCCGGACGGCCCCGACGCGCCAAAAAGTGTGGTACGACCGCAGGGCACGTGGTCGCGAGTTCACCGAAGGGCAGCAGGTGCTCAAGATAATCCCCCACCCCCAGAACAAACTCCAGCACACCTGGGAAGGTACCTACAAGGTCCTTAGCAAACTGGATGAGACTAGTTATGTTATTTGTCTCGACGTCCGCGACCACAAACAGCGCACGGTTCACATCAATATGTTGAAAGAGTACCATGGCCGGACTCTACCCGTGCTAGCCATATGCCCCGCCTCCACAGGCGAAGCTGATGAGGGAGCCCTGCCCGACCTCTTACAAGCCACCAAGGCCACCACCCCCCTAAATCAGATCCCCACGGGGGCTCGGCTGAGCCCCTTCCAGACGACCCAGACGGGTCGTACAAGCGGACCGGGCCGTCGCCTTCTCAGCCACCCTGGGCCGCACCGGATTAGCCCTCCACCACGTGGGGACTCACAGTCAGAAACCCATCCAGCAGGCCTCCTACCGAGTCCCAGAATCCGTGAAGACAGCCATCTGGGCAGAACTCTCGGAGATGCTCCAGCTGGGCATCATCCTACCCTTCCACAGTCCTCCCCGGTGGTGCTCGTTCCAAAGAAGGATGGGACCACCCGCTTTTGTGTGGACTACCTGAGGTTGAATGACTACATCGTCAGCAACGCCTACTCTATGCCCCGCATAGACGACCTGCTGGACCGTCTAGTCGGGGCCCAATACGTTAGCACCCTAGACCTCAGCAAGGGCTACTGGCAGATCGCCATCACGAAGAAGGGCGTTGAGCGCTCCGCCTTCATCACCCCATTCGGCCTGTACGAGTTCCTCGTCATGCCCTTTGGCATGAAAAACGCCCCCGCCACCATTTAGCGGGTCGTGGACTGGCTACTAGAGGGATGCCAAGGGTTCGCGTGCACCTACCTAGATGACATAGCCATCTTCAGCGACACATGGGAGGAGCACCTGTCCCACGTGGGGACCATCGTGGACCGCATCTGCTGGGCTGGGCTGACCGTGAGACCAGACAAATGCCAGTTGGGGATGGCTGAGGTACAGTACCTTGGGCACCGAGTGGGGGGGGGGGGACACTGAAACCTGAGCCAGCCAAGGTCCAAGCCATTTATGACTGGCCCACCCCCCAGACCAAGAAGCAAGCGATGGCCTTACTCGGCACTGCCGGCTATTACCGTACATTTGTACCTAATTTCAGCTCCACAGCCCAGCCCCTGACCGACCTGACCCGAAAGAACAGTCCCCGGATGGTGACCTGGACCTCGGCCTGTGAATCCGCCTTCCGAGACCTCAAATCCGCCCTGGCAAGCAACCCCGTCCTGGCCGCCCCTGACCACAACAGACGCTTCCTTGTGCAGACAGATGCCTCCACCTACGGCCTAGGGGCTGTCCTCAGCCAAGTCAACGAGGCTGGGGAGGAACATCCCGTCGCTTTCCTCAGCCGCAGACTACTGGACTGGGAATTTGCCTATGCTACAGTGGAGAAGGAATGTCTTGCCATAGTCTGGGCCCTAAAGAAACTACAGCCCTACCTGTACGGCCGGGAGTTCACCATCGTCACCGACCACACCCCGTCACATGGCTAAACAGGGTGTCCGGGGACAATGGGCGCCTCCTTAGGTGGAGCCTCACCCTCCAGCCCTACAATTTCACCATCCGATATAGACAGGGAAGCCAGCACCAAAATGCGGACAGCCTTTCCCACCAACAAGACCCACAGTAGCCAAGCTAGGGCCCAAAAGTGCCTTCAAGGGAACCCGGTTGGGTCCCCCCCCTTGCCAGCACTTGTGAAATGGGGGGGGAGGGAGAGTATGTGACGGAGGGTAGGCAGGACAGAACACAGAGAGCGGATGGCAAACACACAAAGCTTTATTGAGACAAAATGACAGTTACTCAATGGGGGGATTGCAGGGAGGGTGACCTCGCCAATAGGGGAATAGCAAGGAGATGGCCAAAACACTTGTAGTCCAGCCCCAATAAGCAGCTTGTAATCCAACAGTGAGGTAGAGGAGCAGTTCAACAACAGTTCAGGCAAAACAGGGGAAGCATACACTCACGGACCCGACAGGGTGCCCAGTCTCCCAGGGAACAAGATAGTATGACACAGGTACCTGTTGGAGTCCGGAGTATGCGTGCGGTTTCCCCCTTAGCTGGGGTCTCAGGCAGGGTTGGTGTGCGGTCTCCCCCCTTGGCTGGGGTCTCAGGCAGGGTTGGTGTGCGGTCTGCCCCTTAGCTGGGGTCTCAGGCAGAGCTAAAGTGTGGTCTCCCCCCTTGGCTGGGGTCTCAGGCAGGGCAAGGCTTCTGGGGTGCCCCCATATCCTTGGGAATCTTTGCAGAGTTTAGCCACGAGGGTCCCGCCGCAGCTGGGATCCCTCGATGGCTGCACAGCAGAAGAGGATGCCCGGGGAAGGCCCAGCACCGGTCTCTTAAACCTAGTAACCAGGGGCGGGCCATGGGCGGTGTGCCTCGTTGCTTGGCAACGAGGCACGCCTCCCTGGACACAGGTCGCGCTCTCGTGAGCGCGACCTTTGACCAGCTGTATCCGCAAGCGTGGGAACTCTCCATGCCCGCACTGCGGATGACAGGACCGGGTGGTGTCAGTCTGACGCCATAGTCCGGAACATCTCAGCAGGAGGTTCGCACCTCTGCGTAGTATCGTGAACCTCGCTATCTTCTCCTCTCCGACCAAGTCAGGGGAGGAGAAGATAGTGGCAGGGGTGCCGAAAGCTGCACCTTTTGTCCTGCGTGGCAGGACGAGAGATGGAGGGGGCCACTTAGCAGGGTGACGGGAGGAAAAGCATTAATTGAATTTGGGAACATTTGGCAGGATGACATGGAGGAAAGGCATTGATTGAAGTTGGGAACATTTGGCAAAAGAAAGTAAGGAATTCATTAAGGATATACTTCATTTGGGCACAACGAATTAAGTATGCGATCAAGGCAGGAATTAATGATTGGGGCTGGCAGAGCACCTATATTGTGACAATGATATTGTACAATATTACACTCAGCAATGATGGAGATCGGTAGGGTGTCCTGTATTGGTGGTATTGTACAATAATACACCCGGCAATGATGGAGATCGGTAGGGTGTCCTTTATTGGTGGTTTTGTACAATATTACACCCGGCAATGATGGAGATCGGTAGGGTGTCCTGTATTGGTGGTATTGTACAATAATACACTTGGCAATGATGGTGATCGGTAGGGTGTCCTTTATTGGTGGTTTTGTACAATAAAACACCCAGCAATGATGGAGATCGGTACGGTGTCATGTATTGGTGGTATTGTACAATAATACACCCGTCAATGATGGAGATCGGTAGGGTGTCCTTTATTGGTGGTTTTGTACAATAAAACACCCAGCAATGATGGAGATCGGTAAGGTGTCCTGTATTGGTGGTATTGTACAATAATACACCCGGCAATGATGGAGATCGGGACAGTGTCCTGTATTGGTGGTATTGTACAATAATACACCCGGCAATGATGGAGATCGGGAGAGTGTCCAGTATTGGTGGTATTGTACAATAATACACCCGGCAATGATGGAGATCGGTAGGGTGTCCTGTATTGGTGGTATTGTACAATAATACACCCGGCAATGATGGGGATCAGTATGGTGTCCTGTATTGGTGGTATTGTACAATAATACACCCGGCAATGATGGAGATCAGTAGGGTGTCCAGTATTGATGGTATTGTACAATAATACACCCGGCAATGATGGAGGTCGGTAGGGTGTCCTGTATTGGTGGTATTGTACAGTAATACACCCGGCAATGATGGAGGTCGGTAGGGTGTCCTGTGTTGGTGGTATTGTACAATAATACACCCGGCAATGATGGAGGTCGGTAGGGTGTCCTGTATTGGTGGTATTGTACAGTAATACACCCGGCAATGATGGAGGTCGGTAGGGTGTCCTGTGTTGGTGGTATTGTACAATAATACACCCGGCAATGATGGAGATCGGTACGGTGTCCAGTATTGGTGGTATTGTACAATAATACACCCGGCAATGATGGAGATCGGTAGGGTGTCCTGTATTGGTGGTATTGTACAATAATACACCCGGCAATGATGGGGATCAGTATGGTGTCCTGTATTGGTGGTATTGTACAATAATACACCCGGCAATGATGGAGATCGGTAGGGTGTCCTGTATTGGTGGTATTGTACAATAATACACCCGGCAATGATGGAGATCGGTAGGGTGTCCTGTATTGGTGGTATTGTACAATAATGCACCCGGCAATGATGGAGGTCGGTAGGGTGTCCAGTATTGGTGGTATTGTACAATAATACACCTGGCAATGATGGAGATCGGTAGGGTGTCCTGTATTGGTGGTATTGTACAATAATACACCCGGCAATGATGGAGGTCGGTAGGGTGTCCTGTGTTGGTGGTATTGTACAATAATACTCCCGGCAATGATGGAGGTCGGTAGGGTGTCCAGTATTGGTGGTATTGTACAATAATACACCCGGCAATGATGGAGATCGGTAGGGTGTCCTGTATTGGTGGTATTGTACAATAATACACCCGGCAATGATGGAGATCGGTAGGGTGTCCTGTATTGGTGGTATTGTACAATAATACGCCCGGCAATGATGGAGATCGGTAGGGTGTCTTGTATTGGTGATATTGTACAATAATACACCCGGCAATGATGGAGATTGGTAGGGTGTCAAGTATTGGGGGTATTGTACAATAATACACCCGGCAATGATGGAGATTGGTAGGGTGTCCTGTATTGGTGGTATTGTACAATAATACACCCGGCAATGATGGAGGTCGGTAGGGTGTCCTGTATTGGTGGTATTGTACAATAATACACCCGGCAATGATGGAGATCGGTAGGGTGTCCTGTATTGGTGGTATTGTACAATAATACACCCAGCAATGATGGAGGTCGGTAGGGTGTCCTGTATTGGTGGTATTGTACAATAATACACCCGGCAATGATGGAGATCGGTAGGGTGTCCTGTATTGGTGGTATTGTACAATAATACACCCGGCAATGATGGAGATCGGTAGGGTGTCTTGTATTGGTGATATTGTACAATAATACACCCGGCAATGATGGTGATCGGTACGGTGTCCTGTATTGGGGGTATTGTACAATAATACACCCGGCAATGATGGAGATCGGTAGGGTGTCCAGTATTGGTGGTATTGTACAATAATACACCCGGCAATGATGGAGATCGGTAGGGTGTCCTGTATTGGTGGTATTGTACAATAATACACCCGGCAATGATGGAGGTCGGTAGGGTGTCCTGTATTGATGGTATTGTACAATAATACACCTGGCAATGATGGAGATCGGTAGGGTGTCCTGTATTGGTGGTATTGTACAATAATACACCCGGCAATGATGGAGATCAGTACGGTGTTTTGTTTTGGTGGTATTGTACAATATTCCACCCGGCAATGATGGAGGTCGGTAGGGTGTCCTGTATTGATGGTATTGTACAATAATACACCGGGCAATGATGGAGATCGGTAGGGTGTCCTGTATTGGTGGTATTGTACAATAATACACCCGGCAATGATTGAGATTGGTAGGGTGTCCTCTATTGGTGGTATTGTACAATAATACACCCGGCAATGATGGAGATCGGTAGGGTGTCCTGTATTGGTGGTATTGTACAATAATACACCCGGCAATGATGGAGATAGGTAGGGTGTCCTGTATTGATGGTATTGTACAATAATACACCCGGCAATGATGGAAATCGGTAGGGTGTCCAGTATTGGTGGTATTGTACAATAATACACCCGGCATTGATGGAGGTCGGTAGGGTGTCCTGTGTTGGTGGTATGGTACAATAATACACCCGGCAATGATGGAGGTCGGTAGGGTGTCCAGTATTGGTGGTATTGTACAATAATACACCCGGCATTGATGGAGGTCGGTAGGGTGTCCTGTGTTGGTGGTATTGTACAATAATACACCCGGCAATGATGGAGGTCGGTAGGGTGTCCAGTATTGGTGGTATTGTACAATAATACACCCGGCAATGATGGAGATCGGTAGGGTGTCCTGTATTGGTGGTATTGTACAATAATACACCCGGCAATGATGGAGGTCGGTAGGGTGTCCTGTATTGATGGTATTGTACAATAATACACCCGGCAATGATTGAGATCGGTAGGGTGTCCTATATTGGTGGTATTGTACAATAATACACCCAGCAATGATGGAGATCGGTACGGTGTCCTGTATTGGTAGTACTGTACAATAATACACCCGGCAATGATGGAGATCGGTAGGGTGTCCTGTATTGGTGGTATTGTACAATAATACACCCGGCAATGATGGAGATTGGTAGGGTGTCCAGTATTGGTGGTATTGTACAATAATACACCCGGCAATGATGGAGGTCGGTAGGGTGTCCTGTGTTGGTGGTATTGTACAATAATACACCCGGCAATGATGGAGGTCGGTAGGGTGTCCAGTATTGGTGGTATTGTACAATAATACACCCGGCAATGATGGAGATCGGTAGGGTGTCCTGTATTGGTGGTATTGTACAATAATACACCCGTCAATGATGGAGATCGGTACGGTGTCCTGTATTAGTGGTATTGTACAATAATACACCCGGCAATGATGGAGATCGGTAGGGTGTCCTGTATTGGTGGTATTGTACAATAATACACCCGGCAATGATGGAGATCGGTAGGGTGTCCAGTATTGGTGGTATTGTACAATAATACACCCGGCAATGATGGAGATCAGTACGGTGTTTTGTATTGGTGGTATTGTACAATATTCCACCCGGCAATGATGGAGGTTGGTAGGGTGTCCTGTATTGATGGTATTGTACAATAATACACCCGGCAATGATGGAGATCGGTAGGGTGTCCTGTATTGGTGGTATTGTACAATAATACACCCGGCAATGATTGAGATCGGTAGGGTGTCCTGTATTGGTGGTATTGTACAATAATACACCCGGCAATGATGGAGATCGGTAGGGTGTCCAGTATTGGTGGTATTTTACAATAATACACCCGGCAATGATGGGGATCGGTATGGTGTGCTGTATTGGTGGTATTGTACAATAATACACCCGGCAATGATGGAGATCGGTAGGGTGTCCTATATTGGTGGTATTGTACAATAATACACCCGGCAATGATGGGGATCGGTATGGTGTGCAGTATTGGTGGTATTGTACAATAATACACCCGGCAATGATGGAGATTGGTACGGTGTCCTTTATTGGTGGTATTGTACAATAATACACCCGGCAATGATGGAGATTGGTACGGTGTCCTTTATTGGTGGTATTGTACAATAATACACCCGGCAATGATGGAGATCGGTATGATGGTCTGTAATGGTGGTATTGTACAATAATACACCCGGCAATGATGGGGATCGGTATGGTGTGCAGTATTGGTGGTATTGTACAATAATACACCCGGCAATGATGGAGATTGGTACGGTGTCCTTTATTGGTGGTATTGTACAATAATACACCCGGCAATGATGGAGATTGGTACGGTGTCCTTTATTGGTGGTATTGTACAATAATACACCCGGCAATGATGGAGATCGGTATGATGGTCTGTAATGGTGGTATTGTACAATAATACACCCGGCAATGATGGAGATAAGTACAGTGTCCTGTATTGGTGGTATTGTACAATAATACACCCGGCAATGATGGTGATCGGTACGGTGTCCTGTATTGGTGGTATTGTACAATAATACACCCGGCAATAATGGAGGTCGGTAGGGTGTCCTGTGTTGGTGGTATTGTACAATAATACACCCGGCAATGATGGAGGTCGGTAGGGTGTCCAGTATTGGTGGTATTGTACAATAATACACCCGGCAATGATGGAGATCGGTAGGGTGTCCTGTATTGGTTGTATTGTATAATTATACACCCTGCAATGATGTTGATCGGTAGGGTGTCCTGTATTGGTGGTATTGTACAATAATACACCCGGCAATGATGGAGATCGGTAGGGTGTCTTGTATTGGGGATATAGTACAATAATACACCCGGCAATGATGGAGATTGGTAGGGTGTCCAGTATTGGTGGTATTGTACAATTATACACCCGGCAATGATGGAGATCTGTACCGTGTTTTGTATTGGTGGTATTGTACAATATTCCACCCGGCAATGATGGAGATCGGTAGGGTGTCCAGTATTGGTGGTATTTTACAATAATACACCCGGCAATGATGGGGATCGGTATGGTGTGCTGTATTGGTGGTATTGTACAATAATACACCCGGCAATGATGGAGATCGGTAGGGTGTCCTATATTGGTGGTATTGTACAATAATACACCCGGCAATGATGGAGATCAGTAGGGTGTCCTGTATTGGTGGTATTGTACAATAATATACCCGGCAATGATGGGGATCAGTATGGTGTCCTGTATTGGTGGTATTGTACAATAATACACCCGGCAATGATGGAGATCGGTACGGTGTCCTGTATTGGTAGTACTGTACAATAATACACCCGGCAATGATGGAGATTGGTAGGGTGTCCAGTATTGGTGGTATTGTACAATAATACACCCGGCAATGATGGGGATTGGTATGGTGTGCAGTATTGGTGGTATTGTACAATAATACACCCGGCAATGATGGAGATCGGTACGGTGTCCTTTATTGGTGGTATCGTACAATAATACACCCGGCAATGATGGAGATCGGTATGATGGTCTGTAATGGTGGTATTGTACAATAATACACCCGGCAATGATGGAGATAAGTACAGTGTCCTGTATTGGTGGTATTGTACAATAATACACCCGGCAATGATGGTGATCGGTACGGTGTCCTGTATTGGTGGTATTGTACAATAATACACCCGGCAATGATGGAGATCGGTACGGTGTCCTGTAATGGTGGTATTGTACAATAATACACCCGGCAATGATGGAGATGGTAGGGTGTCCTGTATTGGTGGTATTGTACAATAATACACCTGGCAAGGATGGAGATCGGTAGGGTGTCCTGTATTGGTGGTATTGTACAATAATACACACGGCAATGATGGAGATCGATAGGGTGTCCTGTAATGGTGGTATTGTACAATAATACACCCGGCAATGATGTTGATCGGTAGGGTGTCCTGTATTGGTGGTATTGTACAATAATACACCTGGCAAGGATGGAGATCGGTAGGGTGTCCTGTATTGGTGGTATTGTACAATAATATACCCGGCAATGATGGGGATCGGTATGGTGTCCTGTATTGGTGGTATTGTACAATAATACACCCGCAATGATGGAAATAAGTACAGTGTCCTGTATTGGTGTTGTTGTACAATAATACACCCGGCAATGATGGCGATCGGTACGGTGTCCTGTAATGGTGGTATTGTACAATGATACACCCGGCAATTATAGAGATCGGTATTGTGTCCAGTATTGGTGGTATTGTACAATAATACACCCGGCAATGATGGAGGTCGGTAGGGTGTCCTGTATGGATGGTATTGTACAATAATACTCCCGGCAATGATTGAGATCGGTATGATGGTCTGTAATAGTGGTGTTGTACAATAATACACCCGGCAATGATGGAGGTTGGTAGGGTGTCCTGTATTGGTGGTATTGTACAATAATACTCCCAGGAATGATGGAGTACGGTCTGCAGTATTGGTGGTATTGTACAATAATACACTCGACAATGATGGAGATTGGTATGATGGTCTGTAATGGCGGTGTTGTACAATAATACACCCAGGAATGATGGGGATCGGTCGGGTGTCCTGTATTTGTGGTATTGTACAATGGTACACCCGGCAATGATGGAGGTTGGTAGGGTGTCCTGTATTGGTGGTATTGTACATTAATACTCCCAGGAATGATGGAGATCAGTACGGTCTGCAGTATTGGTGGTATTGTACAATTATACACTCGACAATGATGGAGATTGGTATGATGGTCTGTAATGGTGGTGTTGTACAATAATACACCCGGCAATGATGGAGATCGGTAGGGTGTCCTGTATTGGTGGTATTGTACAGTGATACACCCGGCAATGATGGAGATCAGTACGGTGTCCAGTATTGGTGGTATTTTACAATAATACACCCGGCAATGATGGAGATTGGTAGGGTGTCCTGTATTGGTGGTATTGTACAATAATACACCCGGCAATGATGGAGATTGATAGGGTGTGCTGTATTGGTGGTATTGTACAATAATACACCTGGCAATGATGGAGATCGATAGGGTGTTCTGTATTGGTGGTATTGTACAATGATACACCCGGCAATGATGGAGATCGGTACGGTGTCCTGTATTGGTGGTATTGTACAATAATACACCCGGCAATGATGGAGGTCGGTAGGTTGTTCTTTATTGGTGGTATTGTACAATAATACACCCGGCAATGATTGAGATCGGTACGGTGTCCTGTATTGGTGGTATTGTACAATAATACAACCGGCAATGATGGAGGTCAGTACAGTGTCCAGTATTGGTGGTATTGTACAATAATACACCCGGCAATGATGGAGGTCAGTACAGTGTCCAGTATTGGTGGTATTGTACAATAATACACCCGGCAATGATGGAGATCGGTACGGTGTCCTGTATTGATGGTATTGTACAATAATACACCCGGCAATGATGTAGATCGGTACGGTGTCCTTTATTGGTGGTAATGTACAATAATACACCCGCAATGATGGAAATAAGTACAGTGTCCTGTATTGGTGTTGTTGTACAATAATACACCCGGCAATGATGGCGATCGGTACGGTGTCCTGTAATGGTGGTATTGTACAATGATACACCCGGCAATTATAGAGATCGGTATTGTGTCCAGTATTGGTGGTATTGTACAATAATACACCCGGCAATGATGGAGGTCGGTAGGGTGTCCTGTATTGATGGTATTGTACAATGATACACCCGGCAATTATAGAGATCGGTATTGTGTCCAGTATTGGTGGTATTGTACAATAATACACCCGGCAATGATGGAGGTCGGTAGGGTGTCCTGTATTGATGGTATTGTACAATAATACACCCGGCAATGATGGAGATCGGTATGATGGTCTGTAATAGTGGTGTTGTACAATAATACACCCGGCAATGATGGAGGTTGGTAGGGTGTCCTGTATTGGTGGTATTGTACAATAATACTCCGAGGAATGATGGAGTACGGTCTGCAGTATTGGTGGTATTGTACAATAATACACTCGACAATGATGGAGATTGGTATGATGGTCTGTAATGGTGGTGTTGTACAATAATACACCCAGGAATGATGGTGATCGGTACAGTGTCCTGTATTGGTGGTATTGTACAGTGATACACCCGGCAATGATGGAGATCAGTACGGTGTCCAGTATTGGTGGTATTGTACAATAATACACCCGGCAATGATGGAGATTGGTAGGGTGTCCTGTATTGGTGGTATTGTACAATAATACACCCAGGAATGATGGTGATCGGTACAGTGTCCTGTATTGGTGGTATTGTACAGTGATACACCCGGCAATGATGGAGATCAGTACGGTGTCCAGTATTGGTGGTATTGTACAATAATACACCCGGCAATGATGGAGATCGGTATGATGGTCTGTAATGGTGGTATTGTACAATAATACACCCGGCAATGATGGAGATAAGTACAGTGTCCTGTATTGGTGGTATTGTACAATAATACACCCGGCAATGATGGTGATCGGTACGGTGTCCTGTATTGGTGGTATTGTACAATAATACACCCGGCAATGATGGAGATCGGTACGGTGTCCTGTAATGGTGGTATTGTACAATAATACACCCGGCAATGATGGAGATGGTAGGGTGTCCTGTATTGGTGGTATTGTACAATAATACACCTGGCAAGGATGGAGATCGGTAGGGTGTCCTGTATTGGTGGTATTGTACAATAATACACACGGCAATGATGGAGATCGATAGGGTGTCCTGTAATGGTGGTATTGTACAATAATACACCCGGCAATGATGTTGATCGGTAGGGTGTCCTGTATTGGTGGTATTGTACAATAATACACCTGGCAAGGATGGAGATCGGTAGGGTGTCCTGTATTGGTGGTATTGTACAATAATATACCCGGCAATGATGGGGATCGGTATGGTGTCCTGTATTGGTGGTATTGTACAATAATACACCCGCAATGATGGAAATAAGTACAGTGTCCTGTATTGGTGTTGTTGTACAATAATACACCCGGCAATGATGGCGATCGGTACGGTGTCCTGTAATGGTGGTATTGTACAATGATACACCCGGCAATTATAGAGATCGGTATTGTGTCCAGTATTGGTGGTATTGTACAATAATACACCCGGCAATGATGGAGGTCGGTAGGGTGTCCTGTATGGATGGTATTGTACAATAATACTCCCGGCAATGATTGAGATCGGTATGATGGTCTGTAATAGTGGTGTTGTACAATAATACACCCGGCAATGATGGAGGTTGGTAGGGTGTCCTGTATTGGTGGTATTGTACAATAATACTCCCAGGAATGATGGAGTACGGTCTGCAGTATTGGTGGTATTGTACAATAATACACTCGACAATGATGGAGATTGGTATGATGGTCTGTAATGGCGGTGTTGTACAATAATACACCCAGGAATGATGGGGATCGGTCGGGTGTCCTGTATTTGTGGTATTGTACAATGGTACACCCGGCAATGATGGAGGTTGGTAGGGTGTCCTGTATTGGTGGTATTGTACATTAATACTCCCAGGAATGATGGAGATCAGTACGGTCTGCAGTATTGGTGGTATTGTACAATTATACACTCGACAATGATGGAGATTGGTATGATGGTCTGTAATGGTGGTGTTGTACAATAATACACCCGGCAATGATGGAGATCGGTAGGGTGTCCTGTATTGGTGGTATTGTACAGTGATACACCCGGCAATGATGGAGATCAGTACGGTGTCCAGTATTGGTGGTATTTTACAATAATACACCCGGCAATGATGGAGATTGGTAGGGTGTCCTGTATTGGTGGTATTGTACAATAATACACCCGGCAATGATGGAGATTGATAGGGTGTGCTGTATTGGTGGTATTGTACAATAATACACCTGGCAATGATGGAGATCGATAGGGTGTTCTGTATTGGTGGTATTGTACAATGATACACCCGGCAATGATGGAGATCGGTACGGTGTCCTGTATTGGTGGTATTGTACAATAATACACCCGGCAATGATGGAGGTCGGTAGGTTGTTCTTTATTGGTGGTATTGTACAATAATACACCCGGCAATGATTGAGATCGGTACGGTGTCCTGTATTGGTGGTATTGTACAATAATACAACCGGCAATGATGGAGGTCAGTACAGTGTCCAGTATTGGTGGTATTGTACAATAATACACCCGGCAATGATGGAGGTCAGTACAGTGTCCAGTATTGGTGGTATTGTACAATAATACACCCGGCAATGATGGAGATCGGTACGGTGTCCTGTATTGATGGTATTGTACAATAATACACCCGGCAATGATGTAGATCGGTACGGTGTCCTTTATTGGTGGTAATGTACAATAATACACCCGCAATGATGGAAATAAGTACAGTGTCCTGTATTGGTGTTGTTGTACAATAATACACCCGGCAATGATGGCGATCGGTACGGTGTCCTGTAATGGTGGTATTGTACAATGATACACCCGGCAATTATAGAGATCGGTATTGTGTCCAGTATTGGTGGTATTGTACAATAATACACCCGGCAATGATGGAGGTCGGTAGGGTGTCCTGTATTGATGGTATTGTACAATGATACACCCGGCAATTATAGAGATCGGTATTGTGTCCAGTATTGGTGGTATTGTACAATAATACACCCGGCAATGATGGAGGTCGGTAGGGTGTCCTGTATTGATGGTATTGTACAATAATACACCCGGCAATGATTGAGATCGGTATGATGGTCTGTAATAGTGGTGTTGTACAATAATACACCCGGCAATGATGGAGGTTGGTAGGGTGTCCTGTATTGGTGGTATTGTACAATAATACTCCGAGGAATGATGGAGTACGGTCTGCAGTATTGGTGGTATTGTACAATAATACACTCGACAATGATGGAGATTGGTATGATGGTCTGTAATGGTGGTGTTGTACAATAATACACCCAGGAATGATGGTGATCGGTACAGTGTCCTGTATTGGTGGTATTGTACAGTGATACACCCGGCAATGATGGAGATCAGTACGGTGTCCAGTATTGGTGGTATTGTACAATAATACACCCGGCAATGATGGAGATTGGTAGGGTGTCCTGTATTGGTGGTATTGTACAATAATACACCCAGGAATGATGGTGATCGGTACAGTGTCCTGTATTGGTGGTATTGTACAGTGATACACCCGGCAATGATGGAGATCAGTACGGTGTCCAGTATTGGTGGTATTGTACAATAATACACCCGGCAATGATGGAGATCGGTATGATGGTCTGTAATGGTGGTATTGTACAATAATACACCCGGCAATGATGGAGATAAGTACAGTGTCCTGTATTGGTGGTATTGTACAATAATACACCCGGCAATGATGGTGATCGGTACGGTGTCCTGTATTGGTGGTATTGTACAATAATACACCCGGCAATGATGGAGATCGGTACGGTGTCCTGTAATGGTGGTATTGTACAATAATACACCCGGCAATGATGGAGATGGTAGGGTGTCCTGTATTGGTGGTATTGTACAATAATACACCTGGCAAGGATGGAGATCGGTAGGGTGTCCTGTATTGGTGGTATTGTACAATAATACACACGGCAATGATGGAGATCGATAGGGTGTCCTGTAATGGTGGTATTGTACAATAATACACCCGGCAATGATGTTGATCGGTAGGGTGTCCTGTATTGGTGGTATTGTACAATAATACACCTGGCAAGGATGGAGATCGGTAGGGTGTCCTGTATTGGTGGTATTGTACAATAATATACCCGGCAATGATGGGGATCGGTATGGTGTCCTGTATTGGTGGTATTGTACAATAATACACCCGCAATGATGGAAATAAGTACAGTGTCCTGTATTGGTGTTGTTGTACAATAATACACCCGGCAATGATGGCGATCGGTACGGTGTCCTGTAATGGTGGTATTGTACAATGATACACCCGGCAATTATAGAGATCGGTATTGTGTCCAGTATTGGTGGTATTGTACAATAATACACCCGGCAATGATGGAGGTCGGTAGGGTGTCCTGTATGGATGGTATTGTACAATAATACTCCCGGCAATGATTGAGATCGGTATGATGGTCTGTAATAGTGGTGTTGTACAATAATACACCCGGCAATGATGGAGGTTGGTAGGGTGTCCTGTATTGGTGGTATTGTACAATAATACTCCCAGGAATGATGGAGTACGGTCTGCAGTATTGGTGGTATTGTACAATAATACACTCGACAATGATGGAGATTGGTATGATGGTCTGTAATGGCGGTGTTGTACAATAATACACCCAGGAATGATGGGGATCGGTCGGGTGTCCTGTATTTGTGGTATTGTACAATGGTACACCCGGCAATGATGGAGGTTGGTAGGGTGTCCTGTATTGGTGGTATTGTACATTAATACTCCCAGGAATGATGGAGATCAGTACGGTCTGCAGTATTGGTGGTATTGTACAATTATACACTCGACAATGATGGAGATTGGTATGATGGTCTGTAATGGTGGTGTTGTACAATAATACCCCCGGCGATGATGGAGATCGGTAGGGTGTCCTGTATTGGTGGTATTGTACAGTGATACACCCGGCAATGATGGAGATCAGTACGGTGTCCAGTATTGGTGGTATTTTACAATAATACACCCGGCAATGATGGAGATTGGTAGGGTGTCCTGTATTGGTGGTATTGTACAATAATACACCCGGCAATGATGGAGATTGATAGGGTGTGCTGTATTGGTGGTATTGTACAATAATACACCTGGCAATGATGGAGATCGATAGGGTGTTCTGTATTGGTGGTATTGTACAATGATACACCCGGCAATGATGGAGATCGGTACGGTGTCCTGTATTGGTGGTATTGTACAATAATACACCCGGCAATGATGGAGGTCGGTAGGTTGTTCTTTATTGGTGGTATTGTACAATAATACACCCGGCAATGATTGAGATCGGTACGGTGTCCTGTATTGGTGGTATTGTACAATAATACAACCGGCAATGATGGAGGTCAGTACAGTGTCCAGTATTGGTGGTATTGTACAATAATACACCCGGCAATGATGGAGGTCAGTACAGTGTCCAGTATTGGTGGTATTGTACAATAATACACCCGGCAATGATGGAGATCGGTACGGTGTCCTGTATTGATGGTATTGTACAATAATACACCCGGCAATGATGTAGATCGGTACGGTGTCCTTTATTGGTGGTAATGTACAATAATACACCCGCAATGATGGAAATAAGTACAGTGTCCTGTATTGGTGTTGTTGTACAATAATACACCCGGCAATGATGGCGATCGGTACGGTGTCCTGTAATGGTGGTATTGTACAATGATACACCCGGCAATTATAGAGATCGGTATTGTGTCCAGTATTGGTGGTATTGTACAATAATACACCCGGCAATGATGGAGGTCGGTAGGGTGTCCTGTATTGATGGTATTGTACAATGATACACCCGGCAATTATAGAGATCGGTATTGTGTCCAGTATTGGTGGTATTGTACAATAATACACCCGGCAATGATGGAGATTGATAGGGTGTGCTGTATTGGTGGTATTGTACAATAATACACCTGGCAATGATGGAGATCGATAGGGTGTTCTGTATTGGTGGTATTGTACAATGATACACCCGGCAATGATGGAGATCGGTACGGTGTCCTGTATTGGTGGTATTGTACAATAATACACCCGGCAATGATGGAGGTCGGTAGGTTGTTCTTTATTGGTGGTATTGTACAATAATACACCCGGCAATGATTGAGATCGGTACGGTGTCCTGTATTGGTGGTATTGTACAATAATACAACCGGCAATGATGGAGGTCAGTACAGTGTCCAGTATTGGTGGTATTGTACAATAATACACCCGGCAATGATGGAGGTCAGTACAGTGTCCAGTATTGGTGGTATTGTACAATAATACACCCGGCAATGATGGAGATCGGTACGGTGTCCTGTATTGATGGTATTGTACAATAATACACCCGGCAATGATGTAGATCGGTACGGTGTCCTTTATTGGTGGTAATGTACAATAATACACCCGCAATGATGGAAATAAGTACAGTGTCCTGTATTGGTGTTGTTGTACAATAATACACCCGGCAATGATGGCGATCGGTACGGTGTCCTGTAATGGTGGTATTGTACAATGATACACCCGGCAATTATAGAGATCGGTATTGTGTCCAGTATTGGTGGTATTGTACAATAATACACCCGGCAATGATGGAGGTCGGTAGGGTGTCCTGTATTGATGGTATTGTACAATAATACACCCGGCAATGATTGAGATCGGTATGATGGTCTGTAATAGTGGTGTTGTACAATAATACACCCGGCAATGATGGAGGTTGGTAGGGTGTCCTGTATTGGTGGTATTGTACAGTGATACACCCGGCAATGATTGAGATCGGTATGATGGTCTGTAATAGTGGTGTTGTACAATAATACACCCGGCAATGATGGAGGTTGGTAGGGTGTCCTGTATTGGTGGTATTGTACAATAATACTCCGAGGAATGATGGAGTACGGTCTGCAGTATTGGTGGTATTGTACAATAATACACTCGACAATGATGGAGATTGGTATGATGGTCTGTAATGGTGGTGTTGTACAATAATACACCCAGGAATGATGGTGATCGGTACAGTGTCCTGTATTGGTGGTATTGTACAGTGATACACCCGGCAATGATGGAGATCAGTACGGTGTCCAGTATTGGTGGTATTGTACAATAATACACCCGGCAATGATGGAGATTGGTAGGGTGTCCTGTATTGGTGGTATTGTACAATAATACACCCAGGAATGATGGTGATCGGTACAGTGTCCTGTATTGGTGGTATTGTACAGTGATACACCCGGCAATGATGGAGATCAGTACGGTGTCCAGTATTGGTGGTATTGTACAATAATACACCCGGCAATGATGGAGATCGGTAGGGTGTCCTGTATTGGTGGTATTGTACAATAATACACCCGGCAATGATGGAGATAAGTACAGTGTCCTGTATTGGTGGTATTGTACAATAATACACCCGGCAATGATTGAGATCGGTACGGTGTCCTGTATTGGAGGTATTGTACAATAATACACCCGGCAATGATTGAGATCGGTACGGTGTCCTGTATTGGTGGTATTGTACAATAATACACCCGGCAATGATGGAGGTCAGTACAGTGTCCAGTATTGGTGGTATTGTACAATAATACACCCGGCAATGATGGAGATCGGTACGGTGTCCTTTATTGGTGGTATTGTACAATAATACTCCCGGCAATGATGGAGATCGGTAGGGTGTCCTGTATTGGTGGTATTGTACAATAATACTCCCGGCAATGATGGAGGTCGGTACGGTGTCCTTTATTGGTGGTATTGTACAATAATACACCCGGCAATGATGGAGGTCAGTACAGTGTCCAGTATTGGTGGTATTGTACAATAATACACCCGGCAATGATGGAGATCGGTACGGTGTCCTGTATTGATGGTATTGTACAATAATACACCCGGCATTGATGTAGATCGGTACGGTGTCCTTTATTGGTGGTATTGTACAATAATACACCCGGCAATGATGGGGATCGGTACGGTGTCCTGTATTGGTGGTATTGTACAATAATACTCCCGGCAATGATGGAGATCGGTAGGGTGTCCTGTATTGGTGGTATTGTACAATAATATACCTGGCAATGATGGGGATCGGTAGGGTGTCCTGTATTGGTGGTATTGTACAATAATACACCCGGCAATGATGGAGATCGGTACAGTGTCCTGTATTGGTGGTATTGTACAATAATACACCCGGCAATGATGGAGGTCGGTAGGTTGTTCTTTATTGGTGGTATTGTACAATAATACACCCGGCAATGATGGAAATCGGTACGGTGTCCTGTATTGGTGGTATTGTACAATAATACACCCGGCAATGATGGGGATCGGTAGGGTGTCCTGTATTGGTGGTATTGTACAATAATCTACCTGGCAATGATGGGGATCGGTAGGGTGTCCTGTATTGGTGGTATTGTACAATAATACACCCGGCAATGATGGAGGTCGGTACGGTGTCCTTTATTGGTGGTATTGTACAATAATACACCCGGCAATGATGGAGGTCGGTAGGTTGTTCTTTATTGGTGGTTCTGTACAGTGATACACGATGATCGGTAAGAAGTCCTGTAGTGGAGTACAATGCACCTCTATGGTACACATTTGTTGCCCCTTCCTGACCTCTTGGGTGACTGCAGACTGTTGTCTGGATTCGGTAATAAGCTGACGCCTGATTTGAACCCAGAAATCTGGGACAACGTATAAGATGACAATATTCCCCGATGGACAATATGTTCCACTCATTTTATTAATTACACTAACAGGAAGTTAATTAGAGATGAACGATGAAAAGACCAACATAGATATAATGAACCCGGGACTCCATATCACTGCAAGGAGACAATGGGAGGCATGAAGGTTAGAAGTCTGTGCTCCTCTTTCTCCTCCTCTTCCTGCAGGATGAAACCCTGATAGAAAGGGGTATGAGTCTGTCCTCCTCCTGCAGGGTGACACAGTGACAGAAGGGAGCTATGAGTCTGTCCTCCTCCTCCTCCTGCAGGGTGACACAGTGACAGAAGGGGGCTATGAGTCTGTCCTCCTCCTCCTGCAGGGTGACACAGTGACAGAAGGGGGCTATGAGTCTGTCCTCCTCCTGCAGGGTGACACAGTGACAGAAGGGGGCTATGAGTCTGTCCTCCTTTTCCTCCTGCAGGGTGACACAGTGACAGAAGGGGGCTATGAGTCTGTCCTCCTCCTCCTGCAGGGTGACACAGTGACAGAAGGGGGCTATGAGTCTGTCCTCCTCCTGCAGGGTGACACAGTGACAGAAGAGGTCTATGAGTCTGTCCTCCTCCTCCTCCTGCAGGGTGACACAGTGACAGAAGGGGGCTATGAGTCTTTCCTCCTCCTCCGCCTACAAGGTGACACAGTGACAGAAGGGGGCTATGAGTCTTTCCTCCTCCTCCTCCTCCTCATGCTGGGTGACACGGTGACAGAAGGGGGCTATGAATCTGTCCTCCTCCTGCAGGGTGACACAGTGACAGAAGGGGGCTATGAGTCTGTCCTCCTCCTCCTCCTGCAGGGTGACACAGTGACAGAAGGGGGCTATGAGTCTGTCCTCCTCCTCCTCCTGCAGGGTGACACAGTGACAGAAGAGGTCTATGAGTCTGTCCTCCTCCTCCTCCTGCAGGGTGACACAGTGACAGAAGGGGGCTATGAGTCTGTCCTCCTCCTCCTCCTGCAGGGTGACACAGTGACAGAAGGGGGCTATGAGTCTGTCCTCCTCCTCCTGCAGGGTGACACAGTGACAGAAGGGGGCTATGAGTCTGTCCTCCTCCTCCTCCTGCAGGGTGACACAGTGACAGAAGGGGGCTATGAGTCTTTCCTCCTCCTCCTCCTCCTGCAGGGTGACACAGTGACAGAAGGGGGCTATGAGTCTTTCCTCCTCCTCCTCCTCATGCTGGGTGACACGGTGACAGAAGGGGGCTATGAGTCTGTCCTCCTCCTCCTCCTCCTGCAGGGTGACACAGTGACAGAAGGGGGTCTATGAGTCTGTCCTCCTCCTCCTCCTCCTGCAGGGTGACACAGTGACAGAAGGGGGCTATGAGTCTGTCCTCCTCCTCCTCCTGCAGGGTGACACAGTGACAGAAGGGGGCTATGAGTCTGTCCTCCTCCTGCAGGGTGACACAGTGACAGAAGAGGGCTATGAGTCTGTCCTCCTCCTCCTCCTCATGCTGGGTGACACAGTGACAGAAGGGGGCTATGAGTCTGTTGTCCTCTTCCTCATGCAGGGTGACACAGTGACAGAAGGGGGCTATGAGTCTGTCCTCCTCCTGCAGGGTGACACAGTGACAGAAGGGGGCTATGAGTCTGTCCTCCTCCTCCTCCTGCAAGGTGACAAAGTGACAGAAGGGGGCTATGAGTCTGTCCTCCTCCTGCAGGGTGACACAGTGACAGAAGGGGGCTATGAGTCTGTCGTCCTCTTCCTCATGCAGGGTGACACAGTGACAGAATGGGGCTATGAGTCTGTCCTCCTCCTGCAGGGTGACACAGTGACAGAAGGGGTCTATGAGTCTGTCGTCCTCTTCCTCATGCAGGGTGACACAGTGACAGAAGGGGTCTATGAGTCTGTCGTCCTCTTCCTCATGCAGGGTGACACAGTGACAGAAGGGGGCTATGAGTCTTTCCTCCTCCTCCTCCTCATGCTGGGTGACACAGTGACAGAAGGGGTCTATGAGTCTGTCGTCCTCTTCCTCATGCAGGGTGACACAGTGACAGAATGGGGCTATGAGTCTATTCTTCTCTTCCTCCTCCTCCTCTTCCTCATGCAGGGTGACACCATGACAGAAGAGAGCTATAAGGAGGACACACACCCGGCTTCTGTCAGACTGGCTGTGGTACACATGGCCGAATATCGGAAGGTTTCTATTGAACCCGGCCCATGCCGTCTGACCTTTGGCCCATGTGTACTAGGCTGCTGGTGCTGGATGTGGAAAATGGCTTTTCTCCTCCACCATATTGTCCGTCATTTATTTATGAGCTATTTTGTTCTTTGCTGAGTTCCTTTAGCACCCAGGGGTGAGTTCTTCACCTTCATCTTGGCCGAATTTCATGTCTACCTGTGTTCGGTTGCTGACATTGGATATGGAAAATGTCCTTCTTTCTCCACCATATCGTCTGTTGTCATGGGCTTGGGGTGCAGGAGGACCTTTGCTCAGAGAACTCGGTTTTATTGTATCTTCATGTTATCCAGAAAGAACTATCATTGTATGTCTAATTTCTTCCTATGTGAGTTCTGGACTGTCTGGGGTGGGCATTGTCTGTAATAATGGGATGAGGGTCTTCTGTAATAAAGCAAACCTGGTGGTGTGTAGTTCTTTGGGCTAGCTCCAGCTATAGTCACTTGCCTCGTGTTCCAGAGCTTGGAAAGCAGCTTCTAGGTGGAGATATCCAGTCGGGGGGGTCAGGAGTCCGTCACTTCTGCCATTTCTTTGTTCTTTGCTGAGTTCCTTTAGCACATAGGAGTGAATTCTTCACCAACCTTCATCTTGGCCGAATTTCATCTCTACCTGTGTTAGGTTGCTGGCATTGGATATGTCCTTCTTCCTCCACCATATCGTCTGTTGTCATGGGTTTGGGGCTGCTGGAGGACCTTTGCCCAGAGAACTCAGTTTTATTGTATTGTCAGGTTATCCAGAAAGAACTATTATTGCAACATACAGTATGGCTTCCTATGTATATCTTCTTCCTACATGGGCTCTGGACTGTCTGGGGTGGGCATTGTCTGTAATAATGGGATTAGGGTCTTCAGTCACTTGCCTCATGTTCCAGAGCTTGGGAAGCAGCTTCTTGGCGGAGATATCCAGTTGGGGTGTCAGGAGTCCATCACATCTGCAATTTCTTTGTTCTTTGCCGAGTTCCTTTAGCACCCAGGAGTGAATTCTGGATCTGAGGCTTCTCTTCACCACCTTGTCTGCCATCAGAGGCTCATGTAGTGAAGAGCTTTTCGTTGTCCTCTATGATGGTTCTACTAGATGGCCCGTATTATTGGATTTCTTTCACTTAATGACTAGGCTTGTAAACATCTTTGGCTTTGTATTTATTGTTATCTGTTTTTCCGCTTCATTCTCCGCACACTTGATTTTCTTTTTGCAGCCTTTGTAATTTTTTTTTACTACAACTAAATCAATGCAGTTTAGTCCCCTCAACATTTAGAGGGACATGTCTGATTGCAGCTGGGCTCTATTTCCAAATGTTGCACAACTCAAATGCATGCAAATCCTTCACAGTTCACATTCTTGTGGCAAAACATTTGCCTGGGCTGCTCCGATACCAAAGCCTGACAACAATCTGCAAAGGTTCTGCCTGTTTTTGCACCTTTGTTGCAAGTGTTATGAACTAGAATTTACACACCAAAATTCTTTATAATAATACAGGTACCTTTCCTTGACCCAGCTACTTAGCCCCAGTGTCGTCTGGTCAGGCTCTACAGCACGGGTGTCAAACTGGTGGCCCTCCAGCTCTTGCCAAACTACAAGTCCCATGAGGCATTTCAAGATTTACAGTTACAAGCATGACTCCCAAAGACAGAGGCATGATGGGACTTGTAGTTTTGCAACAACTGGAGGGCCGCCAGTTTGACACCCCTGATCTACAGCATTGTGTTCTAAGACCTGGCAGAAACCATGGTACCAGTTGGCCTTCCCGTCTTAAGAAAATAGGAGTTGCTATAGCAGAAGAAACAGCAGCTAGCTATAGTTTCTAACCTAGGCATCGAGCTGTGCGTCACACCCTGTAGGGTCATCACGGAAATGTTCCAGGTGCCTAAGTAGATGGCATTCTGTAGGGGGTGCTGTGACCTGTTTTAGGAACCAAATTGGTCAGCTGGCTTCCAGTCGTATTGGAATAGATATCAAATTGGAGGTATTGGGGGATGGGAAGAAGCATGGTGGTGTGGAGAGAGGCAGGTGGTAGAAGTAGTGGAGTGGTATGGATTGAGATGTAGGTACACATATGGGAGAGTGAAAGAGAGGAACAGGGTCATGGGCTTATACATCCATCATCTTTCCAGAGTTCTGGGGCCCATGTGTCCATCAGCTTGCCAGGCTTCCAGGGCCTGTGCATCCATTGGATTGACAGGGTTCCAGGTCATGTGCATTCACCAACTTGCCAGGGGCCCAAGGCAAGTGCATCCAGTGGCTTTCCAGGGTTCGGTACTTCTATCTACTTGCTACAGACCTAGAGCCTGTGATTCAGTTTGCTTTCCTCAGGTCCTGCGGCTTGTGCATCCATTGACATTCCAGGGTCCAGGGGCTGGTACTTCTATCTACTTGCTAGAGACCTAGAGCCTGTGGTTCAGTTGACTTTCCTCTGGTCCTGGGACTTGTGCAGCCATTGACTTTCCAGGGTCCAGGGCAAGTGCTTTTTAGTGGATTGGCAGGGCCATGGGGTTCCTCAGCTTACTAGAGTCATGGGGTCAGTGAATTTGTTGACTTGGCATGGTCTTGGGGCAGGTGCATTCATTGGTTTACCAGTATCTTGGGGCAGGTTCATCCATCGGCTTGCCAAGGTCCCAGAGCCCATGCATCTATCACAAGTAAAAAAGCCACCACCAGTATCCCTATCAGATAAAATGCTGACCCGTGAAATGGAGGTGTAGTTATCTGAAAACAACTTCTTCAAGGCTTTCTAAGAGCTACTTTTCAGGCAAATTGTGACAAGTTGACAAATCGTTGGCAGTTCGACTCATTTATTACATGAAAAGTGACATTATATAAATCTGTTGCAGTTCTAAAACATCCCCATAACTTAAGTCCTCCATCCCCCATAACTGAGGTCCTCCTTCCCTTTTAACTGAGGTGCTCTATCCCCCCTTAACTGAGGTCCACCATCCCCATAGCTGAGGTCTTTCATCCCCTATAACTGAGGTCTTCCATCCCCCTTTAACTAAGGTCCTCCATTCCTTATAACTGTGGTCCTTAATCCCCCATAACTGAGGTCCTCCAACCCCCATAACTGAGGTCCTCCAGCATTACCTTTGTCACCCTTCTCTAGACGCTCCGGTTCCAGCACATCCTTCCCGAGGACTGGTGACTAGAACTGGACAGCATACTCAAGATGAGGCCGAATCAGAACTTATAAAATTATAGAATTATTTTTATGTCCATCCACCACCCCTCTTTTATCTCATCTTTTGAGTAAATAGTTTGCTGGTCTTACAGATTGTGGTCTGGCAACAATGATACTTCATAAATCCATGCAGGTAACGATTAATGATACTATTTACTTCAGCAAATTCTTGGACTTGATCCCTTATCATTCTTTCCAATACTTTACATACTATTGATGTTAGGCTGACTGGTCTGTGCCTTTTTTTATCCCCATGGATCTTGTTGAGGCAGAGGAGCCCTGAGATGACTTTGTATGGAGTGATGAGGAGGTGTTCCCAGTGTTATAGTGCCCTCTTCTATCTCCCTCTCCTATCTCCCTCTCCTTTTCTCTCTGCCCCACTATTCGTTTTTTCTGTCTATGGCTCCCTCCACCTTCTTCTTTGGCACTTTATTTCTCTTCCTCTCTCTTCCCCCATCTCTCTTCTCTTTGGGCTTTCTTAGTTTCTTGGAGTTTGATATTTAATTTCTTTATTCTCCAACATATTTTTTGGGGGATCATTATATTTAATATGTGAGATGTTGTCAGGCTGCATTTTGGGAGTTTGGGATGGACAAGGTGCCGATGTGTTGTTGAAACCCACATGGCTTGGACTGGTCCTTATTGGTCAGTAAAGCTTTATGGTGGTGTGAGCTAGGACTGCTGTTTTGTAGGTGGATTCAGTATGATAGCGCCCTCTTCTGTACTGCGAGGAGTAAGGGAAATCTTTCTAGCTAAGACCAGCAAGCCCTGTTGGAGGAGCTCCGTTGGACTTGGAGGAAGTGCTTGCAGAATTCCAGGTGAAATATTTCTGTTGGGTTGGAGTTCCATTTGGATAGGTCTGGGTAGGTGACGGGACCCCAAACTTCACTGCCATAAAGGGATTGGGGTGATGATGCTATCAAAGACTCTACTGATGGTTTATGGTGGTACAGCTGTCTCCTGATGGTGTAGAAAGCTCTTAATGCCTTTTTTTGGGGCCTCTTGGCTGGCTTTGATCCTCCTGATTGGTTAATTTCTAGGCCAAGGTATGTGTAGCTGTGGGATTCATCTAGAGTGCCGTTGTTTAATGTAAATGAAGGGCTCTTTGTTTTGTGTTTTTCCTCTGGAACTCCGTGATTTTTGTTTCCTTTGGATTGATAGGTGGTGCCCATGTGGCACTGTTTTTCTCCAGCACTTCCAGGCTGTCTTGTGGGCCTTTCTCTGTTGGTGACAGTAGTTGGAGGTCATTCGCATACAGCAGGAACCTCACCTGGGCGTCATGCAGGGTCAGTCCAGCTGCTGGGGAGGATTTGAGAGCTGCAGCCAGTTCATTGATGTAGATGTTGAAGAGGGTTGCACTTAGGCTGGCTATTCATTATACAATTTTCTTGAGACTTTTGGTTTAGATTTACCAAAAACCATATAATAAGAGGTCAAAACTAATAACACTTTCAATTGTATCCAATCAGGCAGGCTCTTGCACTACATAGTTGAAGTTAAATCTAAAGGAAATTGGGCAGAAAATTGTATAGTGTATGGCCAGCCTTAGGCTGCAGCCCTGTTTGGGTCTGATATTTGAGAGTGTTTGAGTCACGTACCTGGTTGGGGAGCCTGATGTGGAGAGAGGGCGTCCTTTTACAACTCCCGCTCAGAGCCCCTGATAGTGGGAACAGGGGCGCAGAGCCAGGAGTGGCATGAGTGCCGGGTGGATCTGGAGCTGGCGACAGGTAGCTGGGGACCCAGGAGATCCGGATACAGGCCAGGTGCGGGTGCAGGAACGTAGGTGCAGCAGCAGGCAGGTATGGTGGCAATCAGGATGCAGACTGGAACCGGACACCGGAGCGTGGGTGCAGTAGCAGGCAGGTATGGTGGTGACCAGGATGCAGGCCAGTTGCAGGACCGTGGGTGCAGCGGCAGGTAAGTATGGCAGCCGTCAGGATGTAAGCCAGGTACAGCTGCAGGTAGATGCAGCAGAGTCAGACAAGCCGGGTCAGTATTAAGCGGGCAGATCAAGTACAAGGGAGCAGGCAAGCGGATGGTTAGGGATAGCCGAGGTCGGTGCAGGCGGAGTTCTTTCTTAGTCAGGCAAATCAGAAAACAGGTGACAGGATCAGGAATATGTGCAGGAATGTTATAGACCAGAAGGCATTGACTTTACTGTTCTGCAGGTTTAAATAGCCCACCTGGCGTGACATGTACGCTTACTGCGCATGCGCAAGTTTTCCGCGCTACTGCGCCCGCGCGCCCGCAGGCGCCTGCGCACTCGCACCGCCACGGCCCAAGGGGATCCGTTGCACGGCGACAGGATCCCTGACAGTTCGTAAGGCGTTCCTAAATGTTTTGCGTTCTTTGTCGAACCGTTTAATGGATTGTTTGTTGGATGGTTTCTACAATGGTGTGTAATATTTTTTGGAAGTCCTTTGCTGTATGGTCTTACCTCATAGGTGTGGGTTTAGAAGGTTTCAGGCTGCTTTTTGATGTTAGGTCTGTCGGTTACCTCTCTGTATTTTGTGGTGGACTGTTTGGACCATTTACATGATGGTGGCAGGTTGTAGAGAGAAGTTCGGTGGAGTTTTGGAGATTGTTTGTTCGAAGATTGGATATATAGCGGTAGTTGGCTGTGGTCTGATAGGTGTGTTTGTGGAGTGACTGTTCAGGCATTGATGAGTGAAGGGTTCATGTCTGTGATGGCATAGTCTACCACACTGCTGCCTACATGGGGGTTTAATGTGTATCCTCCTAGAGAGTCTCCCTTGGTGCGGCCATTGAGGATGAAGAGCCCCAGACTGTGACATATATTCAGAAATGTTCTTCCATTTTTGTTGTTTATACTGTCATAACTATTCTTTTGTATCTGTATCAACTCGTGATAGTAACTTGCAGAGCCCAGAATATACGAGTTGCTATCAGAGCTTTTCCCTTCCTGTCTTAGCATGGAGGTCTCCAAAGATGAGCACTTGTCCTAGGGATTGGAAGTGGATGGCCTCACTTTGTAGGACCTCATAGGTGTCTGGTCTGATATCTGGGGACTCTGGTGGGGCAATGTATGCTACACACAGGTAGATGGCAGACTGAGGTGAGGATGGAGCTGCTTATTCTTAGCCAGATGTGACTCTCTCCTTTTTTGATTGCATGGATGTTCTCATGTAGCTCCTCTTTATACCAGACTGGTATATACCTGGTAATGAGTAAATTGCCTGGGACAAACCAGATTATGGGTGGTTATCATTGTCTTTTTTTGCTTTTTGAGCTCGGTCACATTAGTGTATTGCATAATGTGCTGAGGAGGGTCCTTATCCTCCCAACTTCTCTGCTCTGTGGTGGTCTTGATGTCTGCCTTGGTGCAGGTGGTTTCCTCCATTGTGCCATCTTCATGGCCATTTTTAGGTTGATTGTATTGGATTAGTGGTGAGGTTTGGGGTCTTCTTGTAGTTAGAACTATGTTGTGAGAATGTTTTGTGTCAGATCCCGGGTTATGAGTTATATTCAGGACTAGGTGTTTGAATTCTCTTGCCAGGTGACTGACCCCTTGTTTGTTGAGGTGTTTTTTGTCAGAGAGGTGTTGGGACATTATAGAGTGATGTCGTGCCTGGTGATTGGTAGGCTTTGACCTGGTTTTGTCTGCCAGCTCTGTGTTGATTCTCTGGATTATATCATTTGATATGTCCTTCCTTGATAGCAGGGAGGACAGTATTACTTTTTCGTTATGGAGTCTCTCTTAGTTGTAATCGTTTGTCCGCAATAACTTCCTGTTGTCCTTGGATGTTGTTTGTGCCTGTGTCTATGATGAGATGTTCAGTGTTGGAGAAATCCGTACCACTGATCACATCTGATGCCTGGTCAGTTGTTGAAGAGTGAATTTTGGTGACTCTTGTTCCTGGGAAGAACCATTTGGTGTTCAGGTATTTCCAGTTTGAATCTATTATTAGGACAATTTCAGAAGTTTGTTACCTGTCCATGTGGTTTGATGATTATCTGATGATGGTTTGTGGTCTCAGGATTATATGATGGTTTGTGGTCTCAGGATTATATGAAGATGGATTGTGGTCTCAGGATTATTTGATGATGGATTGTGGTTTCAGGATTATTTGATGATGGTTTGTGGTCTCAGGATTATATGATGATGGTTTGCGGTCTCAGGATTATTTGATGATGGTTTGTGGTCTCAGGATTATATGAAGATGGATTGTGGTCTCAGGATTATTTGATGATGGTTTGTGGTCTCAGGATTATATGAAGATGGTTTGGGGTCTCAGGATTATTTGATGATGGTTTCTGGTCTCAGGATTATATGATGATGGTTTGCGGTCTCAGGATTATATGAAGATGGATTGTGGTCTCAGGTTTATATGAAGATGGTTTGTGGTCTCAGGATTATATGAAGATGGTTTGTGGTCTCAGGATTATATGAAGATGGTTTGTGGTCTAAGGAATATGTGAAGATGGTTTGGGGTCTCAGAATTATATGAAGATGGTTTGGGGTCTCAGGATTATATGAAGATGGTTTGTGGTCTAAGGAATATATGAAGATGGTTTGGGGTCTCAGGATTATATGAAGATGGTTTGGGGTCTCAGGATTATATGATGATGGTTTGAGGTCTCGGGATTGTATGAAGATGGTTTGGAGTCTCAGGATGATATAATGATGGTTTGTGGTCTCAGGATTATATGATGATGGTTTGTGGTCTAAGGATTATATGATGATGGTTTGTGGTCTAAGGATTATCTGATGATGGTTTGGGGTCTCCAGGATGATATGAAGATGGTTTGGGGTCTCAGGATGATATGAAGATGGTTTTTGGTTTCAGGATTATATGATGATGGTTTGGGGTCTCAGGATTATTTGTTGATGGTTTGGTGTCTCCGGGATGATATGAAGATGGTTTGGGGTCTAAGGATTATCTGATGATGGTTTGTGGTCTCAGGATTATATGATGATGGTTTGCGGTCTCAGGATTATTTGATGATGGTTTGTGGTCTCAGGATTATATGAAGATGGATTGCGGTCTCAGGATTATTTGATGATGGTTTGTGGTCTCAGGATTATATGAAGATGGTTTGGGGTCTCAGGATTATTTGATGATGGTTTCTGGTCTCAGGATTATATGATGATGGTTTCTGGTCTCAGGATTATATGATGATGGTTTGCGGTCTCAGGATTATATGAAGATGGATTGTGGTCTCAGGTTTATATGAAGATGGTTTGTGGTCTCAGGATTATATGAAGATGGTTTGTGGTCTCAGGATTATATGAAGATGGTTTGTGGTCTAAGGAATATGTGAAGATGGTTTGGGGTCTCAGAATTATATGAAGATGGTTTGGGGTCTCAGGATTATATGAAGATGGTTTGTGGTCTAAGGAATATATGAAGATGGTTTGGGGTCTCAGGATTATATGATGATGGTTTGAGGTCTCGGGATTGTATGAAGATGGTTTGGAGTCTCAGGATGATATAATGATGGTTTGTGGTCTCAGGATTATATGATGATGGTTTGTGGTCTAAGGATTATATGATGATGGTTTGTGGTCTAAGGATTATCTGATGATGGTTTGGGGTCTCCAGGATGATATGAAGATGGTTTGGGGTCTCAGGATGATATGAAGATGGTTTTTGGTTTCAGGATTATATGATGATGGTTTGGGGTCTCAGGATTATTTGTTGATGGTTTGGTGTCTCCAGGATGATATGAAGATGGTTTGGGGTCTAAGGATTATCTGATGATGGTTTGTGGTCTCAGAAATATATGAAGATGGTTTGGGGTCTCAGGATTATATGATGATTGTTTGGGGTCTCAGGATTATATGATGATAGTTTGGGGTCTCCAGGATGATATGAAGATGGTTTGGGGTCTCAAGATTACATGATGATGGTTTGTGGTCTCAGTATTATATGAAGATGGTTTGTGGTCTCAGGATAATATGAAGATGGTTTGGGGTCTCAGGATTATCTGATGATGGTTTGTGGTCTCAAGATGATATGAAGATGGTTTGGGGTCTCCAGGATGATATGATGGTTTGGGGTCTCCAGGATGATATGATGATGGTCTGGGGTATCCAGGATGATATGAAGATGGTTTGGGTTCTCCAGGATGATATGAAGATGGTTTGGGGTCTCAGGATTATCTGATGATGGTTTGTGGTCTCAGGATTATATGAAGATGGTTTGTGGTCTCAGGATTATATGAAGATGGTTTGTGGTCTCAGGATTATATGAAGATGGTCTGGGGTCTCAGGATTATATGAAGATGGTTTATGGTTTTAGGATTATATGAAGATGGTTTGTGGTCTCAGGATTATATGAAGATGGTTTGCGGTCTCAGGATTATTTGATGATGGTTTGTGGTCTCAGGATTATATGAAGATGGTTTGTGGTCTCAGGATTATATGAAGATGGTCTTGGGTCTCAGGATTATATGAAGATGGTTTGTGGTTTTAGGATTATATGAAGATGGTTTGGAGTCTCAGGATGATGTGATCATGGTTTGTGGTCTCAGGATTATCTGATGATGGTTTGGGGTCTCAAGATTATATGAATATGGTTTGTGGTCTCAGGATTATCTGATGATGGTTTGGGGTCTCACGATTATATGATGATGGTTTGGGGTCTAAGGACTATATGAAGATGGTTTGTGATCTCAGGCTTATATGAAGATGGTTTGTGGTCTCAGGATGATATGAAGATGGTTTGTGGTCTCAGGATGATATGAAGATGGTTTGTGGTCTCAGGATTATCTGATGATGGTTTGTGGTCTCAGGATTATATGTAGATGGTTTGGGGTCTCAGGACTATATGCAGAGGGTTTGGGGTCTCAGAATTATGTGAAGATGGTTTGTGGTCTCAGGATGATGTGAAGATGGTTTGTGGTCTCAGGATGATGTGAAGATGGTTTGTGGTCTCAGGATTATGTGAAGATGGTTTGTGGTCTCAGGATTATGTGAAGATGGTTTGTGGTCTCAGGATTATCTGATGATGGTTTGTTGTCTCAGGATGATATGAAGATGGTTTGGGGTCTCCAGGATGATATGATGATGGTTTGTGGTTTCAGGAAGATATGATGATGGTTTGTGGTTTCAGGATTATATGAAGATGGTTTGGGGTCTCAGGATGATATGATGATGGTTTGAGGTCTCAGGATTGTATGAAGATGGTTTGGAGTCTCTGGATTATCTGATGATGGTTTGTGGTCTCAGGATTATATGAAGATGGTTTGGGGTCTCCAGGATGATATGAAGATGGTTTAGGGTCTCCAGGATGATATGATGGTTTGTGGTCTCAGGATTATATGAAGATGGTTTGGGGTCTCAGGATTGTATGAAGATGGTTTAGGGTCTCAGGATTATATGATGATGGTTTGAGGTCTCAGGATTGTATGAAGATAGTTTGGAGTCTCAGGATGATATGATGATGGTTTGTGGGCTCGGGATTATATGATGATGGATTGGGGTCTCAGGATGATATTAAGATGGTTTGTGGTCTCAGGATTATATGATGATGGTTTGGGGTCTCCAGGATGATATGAAGATGGTTTGGGGTCTCAGGATTATATGATGATGGTTTGTGGTCTCAGGATTATATGATGATGGTTTGGGGTCTCCAGGATGATATGAAGATGGTTTGGGGTCTCAGGATTATATGATGATGGTTTGTGGTCTAAGGATTATATGATAATGGTTTGTGGTTTTAAAATTATATGAAGATGGTTTGTGGTCTAAGGATTATATGATGATGCTTTGTGGTCTAAGGATTATCTGATGATGGTTTGTGGTCTCAGGATTATATGATGATAGTTTGGGGTCTCCAGGATGATATGAAGATGGTTTGGGGTCTCAAGATTATATGATGATGGTTTGGGGTCTCAGGATTATCTGATGATGGTTTGTGGTCTCAAGATGATATGAAGATGGGTTGGGGTCTCCAGGATGATATGATGATGGTTTGGGGTCTCAAGATTACATGATGATGGTTTGTGGTCTCAGTATTATATGAAGATGGTTTGTGGTCTCAGGATAATATGAAGATGGTTTGGGGTCTCAGGATTATCTGATGATGGTTTGTGGTCTCAAGATGATATGAAGATGGTTTGGGGTCTCCAGGATGATATGATGGTTTGGGGTCTCCAGGATGATATGATGATGGTCTGGGGTATCCAGGATGATATGAAGATGGTTTGGGTTCTCCAGGATGATATGAAGATGGTTTGGGGTCTCAGGATTATCTGATGATGGTTTGTGGTCTCAGGATTATATGAAGATGGTTTGTGGTCTCAGGATTATATGAAGATGGTTTGTGGTCTCAGGATTATATGAAGATGGTTTATGGTCTCAGGATTATATGAAGATGGTCTGGGGTCTCAGGATTATATGAAGATGGTCTGGGGTCTCAGGATTATATGAAGATGGTTTGTGATTTTAGGATTATATGAAGATGGTTTGTGGTCTCAGGATTATATGAAGATGGTTTGTGGTCTCAGGATTATATGAAGATGGTCTGGGGTCTCAGGATTATATGAAGATGGTCTGGGGTCTCAGGATTATATGAAGATGGTTTGTGGTTTTAGGATTATATGAAGATGGTTTGTGGTCTCAGGATTATATGAAGATGGTTTGTGGTCTCAGGATTATATGAAGATGGTCTGGGGTCTCAGGATTATATGAAGATGGTCTGGGGTCTCAGGATTATATGAAGATGGTTTGTGGTTTTAGGATTATATGAAGATGGTTTGGAGTCTCAGGATGATGTGATCATGGTTTGTGGTCTCAGGATTATCTGATGATGGCTTGGGGTCTCAAGATTATATGAATATGGTTTGTGGTCTCAGGATTATCTGATGATGGTTTGGGGTCTCACGATTATATGATGATGGTTTGTGGTCTCAGGATTATATGAAGATGGTTTGTGGTCTCAGGATTATATGAAGATGGTTTGTGGTCTCAGGATTATATGAAGATGGTTTGTGGTCTCAGGCTTATATGAAGATGGTTTGTGATCTCAGGCTTATATGAAGATGGTTTGTGGTCTCAGGATGATATGAAGATGGTTTGTGGTCTCTGGATGATATGAAGATGGTTTGTGGTCTCAGGATTATCTGATGATGGTTTGTGGTCTCAGGATTATATGTAGATGGTTTGGGGTCTCAGGACTATATGCAGAGGGTTTGGGGTCTCAGAATTATGTGAAGATGGTTTGTGGTCTCAGGATGATGTGAAGATGGTTTGTGGTCTCAGGATTATGTGAAGATGGTTTGTGGTCTCAGGATTATGTGAAGATGGTTTGTGGTCTCAGGATTATCTGATGATGGTTTGTTGTCTCAGGATGATATGAAGATGGTTTGGGGTCTCCAGGATGATATGATGATGGTTTGTGGTTTCAGGAAGATATGATGATGGTTTGTGGTTTCAGGATTATATGAAGATGGTTTGGGGTCTCAGGATGATATGATGATGGTTTGAGGTCTCAGGATTGTATGAAGATGGTTTGGAGTCTCTGGATTATCTGATGATGGTTTGTGGTCTCAGGATTATATGAAGATGGTTTGGGGTCTCCAGGATGATATGAAGATGGTTTAGGGTCTCCAGGATGATATGATGGTTTGTGGTCTCAGGATTATATGAAGATGGTTTGGGGTCTCAGGATTGTATGAAGATGGTTTAGGGTCTCAGGATTATATGATGATGGTTTGAGGTCTCAGGATTGTATGAAGATAGTTTGGAGTCTCAGGATGATATGATGATGGTTTGGGGTCTCAGGATGATATGATGATGGTTTGTGGGCTCGGGATTATATGATGATGGATTGGGGTCTCAGGATGATATTAAGATGGTTTGTGGTCTCAGGATTATATGATGATGGTTTGGGGTCTCCAGGATGATATGAAGATGGTTTGGGGTCTCAGGATTATATGATGATGGTTTGTGGTCTCAGGATTATATGATGATGGTTTGGGGTCTCCAGGATGATATGAAGATGGTTTGGGGTCTCAGGATTATATGATGATGCTTTGTGGTCTAAGGATTATCTGATGATTGTTTGTGGTCTCAGGATTATATGATGATAGTTTGGGGTCTCCAGGATGATATGAAGATGGTTTGGGGTCTCAAGATTATATGATGATGGTTTGTGGTCTCAGTATTATATAAAGATAGTTTGTGGTCTCAGGATAATATGAAGATGGTTTGGGGTCTCAGGATTATCTGATGATGGTTTGTGGTCTCAAGATGATATGAAGATGGGTTGGGGTCTCCAGGATGATATGATGATGGTTTGGGGTCTCCAGGATGATATGATGATGGTTTGGGGTCTCCTGGATGATATGAAGATGGTTTGGGGTCTCAGGATTATCTGATGATGGTTTGGGGTCACAGGATTATATGAAGATGGTTTGGGGTCTCCAAGATGATATGATGATGGTTTGGGGTCTCAGGATTATCTGATGATGGTTTGGGGTCTCAGGATGATATGATGATGGTTTGGGGTCTCCAGGACGATATGAAGATGGTTTGGGCTCTCCAGGATGATATGATGATGGTTTGGGGTCTCCAAGACGATATGAAGATAATTTGGGCTCTCCAGGATGATATGATGATGGTTTGGGGTCTCCAGGACGATATGAAGATGGTTTGGGCTCTCCAGGATGATATGATGATGGTTTGGGGTCTCCAGGATGATATGATGATGGTTTGGGGTCTCATAATTATTTGCGTTGTCGTTGCTGTCTTTGTTTTGTTAATTTTTAGAAGTGATTCGTCTCACCCGTTGTTTCTTGTTCTCTCTTTCTCTGTATCTTTTCTCCCTTCGCTCCCTCTCCTCTCACTCTCCCCTCCCCCCATGTCTTTTGGGGGGTTACATACAGCATTGCACTCTCTTAACTCTCCCCGCGTCCCCCATTTTTCTCTCCCCTCCCTTTCTGTGTTTTGGGGGAATTACAGTTTTCCTTGCACTCCTCTGTCTTCTCTCCCCTCCCCCCCCCCGACTTTTTTCGGGGATTACATTCTGCCTTGCACTCTCTTTCCTGTCTCTCTTTCCCACGCTTCTCTCTTTACAAATGCTCCCTCCCCCGCTGCCCCTTCCTACTCCCATCACTGTCACTCTCTGTGTGATGTCACCCTGTGTTTCCATGGTGACCGTCTTTCCCATCTCTTCTGCTATATCCTTATGTGTGCTTCCTTCCTCTCTGCTCTGTGTGACATCATCAGTGTGTGTATGATGTCAGCAATGTCCTGGAGGGCTCCCACACAAGGTCTGTGCATGGCAGTGAAGGTGTTAATTTGGTGATACTCAGGAATAGTAGCCACCCCCCTACTTCCGGCAGGAACAATCCATTCACACACTGACAACCCAAAACTCCCACCTCCAGGATCCCTCCTGTATTCTCCCCCCCAAGGGCTCCTTTCATTAGAGGTCCTCCAGGATCCCTCCTTGTATTTCCCCCCCACCCCCAAGGGCTCCTTTCATTAGAGGTCCTCCAGGATCCCTCCAGTATCCCCCCCAAGGGCTTCTTTCATTAGAGGTCCACAGGATCCCTCCATGTATTCTCCCCACCTCCCCCCCAAGGGCTCCTTTCATTAGAGGTCCTCCAGCATCCCTCCAGTATCCCCCCCAAGGGCTTCTTTCATTAGAGGTCCACAGGATCCCTCCATGTATTTCCCCCCATCCCCAAGGGCTCTTTTCATTAGAGGTGATCCAGGATCCCTCCAGTATTCTCCCCCCCCCCCCCCCCGGGCTCCTTTCATTAGAGGTCCTCCAGTATCCCCCCCCCCCCCCAGAGGGCTCTGTTCATCAGAGGTCCTCCAGGATCCCTCCAGTATTCTCCCCTTTTCTCTTCTTTTTTGTTTTTTTTTCTGCCGTTGCTCTTCTATATTCCGTACCCCCAGCCTTGGTTTACCTCCATTGCAGAGCCCTCCCCTCCCTCTCCCTCATCGTATTTGTGATGTGTCAGCAGCATGCCGGCTTCATTCATAAATACATTGTTCCTGGAGTACAATTGTTACATTGTCTGCAGACTCGTTCCCACAGGCCTGCCAAGGGTTAAAGAGAAGGTCCCATTTAACCCTTTCAGAACCCCTCATCCCCTCCCCCACAAGTTCCTGGCTCTGCGATGGCACAAACGGTGGATTATGTTGGATGAAGAGCCGGCGGAGATTCCAGAGTGAAGGAATATTTCTGTATCATAATGTTCATGGAAACCTGGTTGGTCCTATATGAATCATTAAACCACACCCACTTTCTAAAAGACACGCCCCCATTCTGTTTTTCATGGATCAGAGGGTAGAAGTCGAATTAAAATCCCTTTGTTTCCACACTCTGATCATCCCCATCCGCAGGCTTCCTGGAACTGGATCAGATAAATGATCAGATTGTAATGGAATGACATGGAAGGGATGGAGTATAACAGGCAATGCAACCATTGTTGGACAGGGTGCCTGGGGTAGTTCCCACAAAGGCCGCTAGGTGGCAGCAGATTAACAGACGAGAAGAGGGACTCTCCAGGAATAAACAGTTCAGTGTAAACAGTGGCAGTTCCATGGCTGCAGTTCTCTGGATCTCTAGTTAGGCTCCACCCACGGGGATCTCTGGTCAGGCTCCACTCACAGGAGTCTCTGGTCAGGCTCCACTCACAGGGATCTCTGGTCAGGCTCCACCCACAGGGATCTCTGGTCAGACTCCACACACAGGGATCTCCAGAAAGGCTCCACCCACAGCGATCTCAGGACAGTCTCCACTCACAGGGATCTCCAGACAGTCTCCACAAACAGGGCTCTCCAGACTGGCTCCACCCACAGGGATCTCTAGACGGGCTCCACACACGGGGATTTCTAGACGGGCTCCACCCACAAGGATTTCTGGAAAGCTTCACCCACAAGGATCTCCAGACAGGCTCCACCCCAAAGGCTTCTCGAGGGCTCCAGCCACAGTGACCTTTAGACAGGCTACACCCATGGGGATTTTCCGACAGGCTCTGCTCACAGGAAATCTCTGGACAGGCTCCATTGACAGGGATTGCTGGACAGGCTCCACCCACAGGAATCTGTAGACAAACTCCACCCACAAGGAATCTCTGGATGGTCAGCACCCACAAGAATCTCTGGACTCCACTGACAGGGATCACGGAACAGACCCTACGGCCATGGATATCTAGATAAGTTCTGCCCACAGGGATCTCTGGACAGGCTCCACCCACAGAGATCTCCAAACAGGCTCCACCCACAGGGATCTCTGGACAAGCCCCACTCACAGGAATATCTAGATAAGCTCCACCCACAGGGATCTCTGAACAGGCTCCACCCACAGAGATCTCCAAACAGGCTCTACCCGCAGGGATCTCTAGACACGCTCCACTGAGGGAATGTGGAAGGAGTTTCTGTCCTGGATGTCCAGGTAGCAGCAGAAGTCCCAGAGATGGGTGTACAATGAGACGGCTGAAGATACAGGGCCACCCCACCCCACCTCACTGGAAGGGCAATACTCTGGGGTCAGCTAGCAGTGGGCCCCCCACAGTGACTGGGGCTTAAGATGAAGCTATATTGTACAATGTGGTATACAGAGGAGAGGAGTCAGGAGTATGTAATGTACAATGTGGTATACAGAGGAGAGGAGTCAGGAGTATGTAATGTACAATGTGGTATACAGAGGAGAGGAGTCAGGAGTATGTAATGTACAATGTGGTATACAGAGGAGAGGAGTCAGGAGTATGTAATGTACAATGTGGTATACAGAGGAGAGGAGTCAGGAGTATGTAATGTACAATGTGGTATACAGAGGAGAGGAGTCAGGAGTATGTAATGTACAATGTGGTATACAGAGGAGAGGAGTCAGGAGTATGTAATGTACAATGTGGTATACAGAGGAGAGGAGTCAGGAGTATGTAATGTACAATGTGATATACAGAGGAGAGGAGTCAGGAGTATGTAATGTACAATGTGGTATACAGAGGAGAGGAGTCTGGAGTATGTAATGTACAATGTGGTATACAGAGGAGAGGAGTCAGGAGTATGTAATGTACAATGTGTTATATAGAGGTGAGGAGTCAGGAGTATATAATGTACAATGTAGTATACAGAGGAGGGGAGAGGAGTCAGGAGTCTGTAATGTACAATGTGGTATACAGTGGAGAGGAGTCAGGAGTATGTAATGTACAATGTGGTATACAGAGGAGAGGAGTCAGGAGTATGTAATGTACAATGTGGTATACATAGGAGAGGAGTCAGGAGTATGTTGTGTACAATGTGGTATACAGAAGAGAGGAGTTAGGAGTATGTAATTTACAATGTGGTATATAGAGGAGAGGAGTCAGGAGAATGTCGTGTACAATGTGGTGTACAGAGGAGAGGAGTCAGGAGTATGTCATGTACAATGTGGTATACAGAGGAGAGGAGTCAGGAGTATGTAATGTACAATGTGGTATACAGAGGAGAGGTGTCAGAAGTATGTAATGTACAATGTGGTATACAGAGGAGAGGAGTCAGGAGTATGTAATGTACAATGTGGTATACAGAGGAGAGGTGTCAGAAGTATGTAATGTACAATGTGGTATACAGAGGAGAGGAGTCAGAAGTATGTAATGTACAATGTGGTATACAGAGGAGAGGTGTCAGGAGTATGTCATGTACAATGTGGTATACAGAGGAGAGGAGTCAGGAGTATGTAATGTACAATGTATTATACAGAGGAGAGGAGTCAGGAGTATGTAATGTGCATGTGGTATACAGAGGAGAGGAGTCAGGAGTATGTAATGTACAATGTGGTATACAGAGGAGAGGAGTCAGGAGTATGTAATGTGCAATGTGGTATACAGAGGAGAGGAGTCAGGAGTATGTAATGTACAATGTGGTATACAGAGGAGAGGAGTCAGGAGTATGTAATGTACAATGTGGTATACAGAGGAGAGGAGTCAGGAGTATGTCGTGTACAATGTATTATACAGAGGAGAGGAGTCAGGAGTATGTAATGTACAATGTATTATACAGAGGAGAGGAGTCAGGAGTATGTTGTGTACAATGTGGTATACAGAGGAGAGGTGTCAGGAATATGTCGTCTACAATGTATTATACAGAGGAGAGGAGTCAGGAGTATGTAATGTACAATGTGGTATACAGAGGAGAGGAGTCAGGAGTATGTAATGTACAATGTGGTATACAGAGGAGAGGAGTCAGGAGTATGTTGTGTACAATGTGGTATACAGAGGAGAGGAGTCAGGAGTATGTAAGGTAAAATGTATTATACAGAGGAGAGGAGTCAGGAGTATGTAATGTGCAATGTGGTATACAGAGGAGAGGAGTCAGGAGTATGTAATGTACAATGTATTATACAGAGGAGAGGAGTCAGGATTATGTAATGTACAATGTGGTATACAGAGGAGAGGAGTCAGGAGTATGTAATGTACAATGTGGTATACAGAGGAGAGGAGTCAGGAGTATGTCGTGTACAATGTGGTATACAGAGGAGAGGAGTCAGGAGTATGTAATGTACAATGTGGTATACAGAGGAGAGGTGTCAGGAGTATGTCGTGTACAATGTGGTATACAGAGGAGAGGAGTCAGGAGTATGTCGTGTACAATGTGGGATACGGAGGAGAGGAGTCAGGAGTATGTAATGTGCAATGTGGTATACAGAGGAGAGGAGTCAGGAGTATGTAATGTACAATGTGTTATACAGAGGAGAGAAGTCAGGAGTATGTCGTGTATAATGTGGTATACAGAGGAGACGAGTCAGGAGTATGTAATGTACAATGTGGTATACAGAGGAGAGGAGTCAGGAGTATGTAATGTACAATGTGTTATACAGAGGAGAGAAGTCAGGAGTATGTCGTGTATAATGTGGTATACAGAGGAGAGGAGTCAGGAGTATGTAATGTGCAATGTGGTATACAGAGGAGAGGAGTCAGGAGTATGTAATGTACAATGTGGTATACAGAGGAGAGGAGTCAGGAGTATGTAATGTACAATGTATTATACAGAGGAGAGGAGTCAGGAGTATGTAATGTACAATGTGGTATACAGAGGAGAGGAGTCAGGAGTATGTCGTGTACAATGTGGTATACAGAGGAGAGGAGTCAGGAGTATGTAATGTGCAATGTGGTATACAGAGGAGAGGAGTCAGGAGTATGTAATGTACAATGTGGTATACAGAGGAGAGGAGTCAGGAGTATGTAATGTACAATGTGGTATACAGAGAAGAGGAGTCAGGAGTATGTAATGTACAATGTGGTATACAGAGGAGAGGAGTCAGGAGTATGTCGTGTACAATGTATTATACAGAGGAGAGGAGTCAGGAGTATGTCGTGTACAATGTATTATACAGAGGAGAGGAGTCAGGAGTATGTCGTGTACAATGTGGTATACAGAGGAGAGGTATCAGGAATATATCGTCTACAATGTATTATACAGAGGAGAGGAGTCAGGAGTATGTCGTGTACAATGTGGTATACAGAGGAGAGAAGTCAGGAGTATGTAATGTACAATGTATTATACAGAGGAGAGGAGTCAGGAGTATGTAATGTACAATGTATTATACAGAGGAGAGGAGTCAGGAGTATGTAATGTACAATGTGGTATACAGAGGAGAGAAGTCAGGAGTATGTAATGTACAATGTATTATACAGAGGAGAGGAGTCAGGAGTATGTAATGTACAATGTGGTATACAGAGGAGAGGAGTCAGGAGTATGTAATGTACAATGTGGTATACAGAGGAGAGGAGTCAGGAGTATGTCGTGTACAATGTGGTATACAGAGGAGAGGAGTCAGGAGTATGTAATGTACAATGTGGTATACAGAGGAGAGGTGTCAGGAGTATGTCGTGTACAATGTATTATACAGAGGAGAGGAGTCAGGAGCATGTCGTGTCCAATGTGGTATACAGAGGAGAGGAGTCAGGAGTATGTCGTGTACAATGTGGGATACAGAGGAGAGGAGTCAGGAGTATGTAATGTGCAATGTGGTATACAGAGGAGAGGAGTCAGGAGTATGTAATGTACAATGTGGTATACAGAGGAGAGAAGTCAGGAGTATGTCGTGTATAATGTGGTATACAGAGGAGAGGAGTCAGGAGTATGTAATGTACAATGTGTTATACAGAGGAGAGAATTCAGGAGTATGTCGTGTATAATGTGGTATACAGAGGAGAGGAGTCAGGAGTATGTAATGTACAATGTGTTATACAGAGGAGAGAAGTCAGGAGTATGTCGTGTATAATGTGGTATACAGAGGAGAGGAGTCAGGAGTATGTAATGTACAATGTATTATACAGAGGAGAGGAGTCAGGAGTATGTAATGTATTATACAGAGGAGAGGAGTCAGGAGTATGTAATGTACAATGTGGTATACAGAGGAGAGGAGTCAGAAGTATGTAATGTACAATGTGGTATACAGAGGAGAGGAGTCAGGAGTATGTCGTGTACAATGTGGTATACAGAGGAGAGGAGTCAGGAGTATGTAATGTACAATGTATTATACAGAGGAGAGGAGTCAGGAGTATGTAATGTACAATGTGGTATACAGAGGAGAGGAGTCAGGAGTATGTAATGTACAATGTGGTATACAGAGGAGAGGAGTCAGGAGTATGTAATGCACAATGTGGTATACAGAGGAGAGGTGTCAGGAGTATGTCGTGTACAATGTGGTATACAGAGGAGAGGAGTCAGGAGTATGTCGTGTACAATGTGGGATACAGAGGAGAGGAGTCAGGAGTATGTAATGTGCAATGTGGTATACAGAGGAGAGGAGTCAGGAGTATGTAATGTACAATGTGTTATACAGAGGAGAGAAGTCAGGAGTATGTCGTGTATAATGTGGTATACAGAGGAGACGAGTCAGGAGTATGTAATGTACAATGTGGTATACAGAGGAGAGGAGTCAGGAGTATGTAATGTACAATGTGTTATACAGAGGAGAGAAGTCAGGAGTATGTCGTGTATAATGTGGTATACAGAGGAGAGGAGTCAGGAGTATGTAATGTGCAATGTGGTATACAGAGGAGAGGAGTCAGGAGTATGTAATGTACAATGTGGTATACAGAGGAGAGGAGTCAGGAGTATGTAATGTACAATGTATTATACAGAGGAGAGGAGTCAGGAGTATGTAATGTACATAGTGGTATACAGAGGAGAGGAGTCAGGAGTATGTCGTGTACAATGTGGTATACAGAGGAGAGGAGTCAGGAGTATGTAATGTGCAATGTGGTATACAGAGGAGAGGAGTCAGGAGTATGTAATGTACAATGTGGTATACAGAGGAGAGGAGTCAGGAGTATGTAATGTACAATGTGGTATACAGAGGAGAGGAGTCAGGAGTATGTCGTGTACAATGTATTATACAGAGGAGAGGAGTCAGGAGTATGTCGTGTACAATGTATTATACAGAGGAGAGGAGTCAGGAGTATGTCGTGTACAATGTGGTATACAGAGGAGAGGTATCAGGAATATATCGTCTACAATGTATTATACAGAGGAGAGGAGTCAGGAGTATGTCGTGTACAATGTGGTATACAGAGGAGAGAAGTCAGGAGTATGTAATGTACAATGTATTATACAGAGGAGAGGAGTCAGGAGTATGTAATGTACAATGTATTATACAGAGGAGAGGAGTCAGGAGTATGTAATGTACAATGTGGTATACAGAGGAGAGAAGTCAGGAGTATGTAATGTACAATGTATTATACAGAGGAGAGGAGTCAGGAGTATGTAATGTACAATGTGGTATACAGAGGAGAGGAGTCAGGAGTATGTAATGTACAATGTGGTATACAGAGGAGAGGAGTCAGGAGTATGTCGTGTACAATGTGGTATACAGAGGAGAGGAGTCAGGAGTATGTAAGGTAAAATGTATTATACAGAGGAGAGGTGTCAGAAGTATGTAATGTGCAATGTGGTATACAGAGGAGAGGAGTCAGGAGTATGTAATGTACAATGTATTATACAGAGGAGAGGAGTCAGGAGTATGTAATGTACAATGTGGTATACAGAGGAGAGGAGTCAGGAGTATGTAATGTACAATGTGGTATACAGAGGAGAGGAGTCAGGAGTATGTCGTGTACAATGTGGTATACAGAGGAGAGGAGTCAGGAGTATGTAATGTACAATGTGGTATACAGAGGAGAGGAGTCAGGAGTATGTAATGTGCAATGTGGTATACAGAGGAGAGGTATCAGGAATATATCGTCTACAATGTATTATACAGAGGAGAGGAGTCAGGAGTATGTCGTGTACAATGTGGTATACAGAGGAGAGAAGTCAGGAGTATGTAATGTACAATGTATTATACAGAGGAGAGGAGTCAGGAGTATGTAATGTACAATGTATTATACAGAGGAGAGGAGTCAGGAGTATGTAATGTACAATGTGGTATACAGAGGAGAGAAGTCAGGAGTATGTAATGTACAATGTATTATACAGAGGAGAGGAGTCAGGAGTATGTAATGTACAATGTGGTATACAGAGGAGAGGAGTCAGGAGTATGTAATGTACAATGTGGTATACAGAGGAGAGGAGTCAGGAGTATGTCGTGTACAATGTGGTATACAGAGGAGAGGAGTCAGGAGTATGTAAGGTAAAATGTATTATACAGAGGAGAGGTGTCAGAAGTATGTAATGTGCAATGTGGTATACAGAGGAGAGGAGTCAGGAGTATGTAATGTACAATGTATTATACAGAGGAGAGGAGTCAGGAGTATGTAATGTACAATGTGGTATACAGAGGAGAGGAGTCAGGAGTATGTAATGTACAATGTGGTATACAGAGGAGAGGAGTCAGGAGTATGTCGTGTACAATGTGGTATACAGAGGAGAGGAGTCAGGAGTATGTAATGTACAATGTGGTATACAGAGGAGAGGTGTCAGGAGTATGTCGTGTACAATGTATTATACAGAGGAGAGGAGTCAGGAGCATGTCGTGTCCAATGTGGTATACAGAGGAGAGGAGTCAGGAGTATGTCGTGTACAATGTGGGATACAGAGGAGAGGAGTCAGGAGTATGTAATGTGCAATGTGGTATACGTAGGAGAGGAGTCAGGAGTATGTAATGTACAATGTGGTATACAGAGGAGAGAAGTCAGGAGTATGTCGTGTATAATGTGGTATACAGAGGAGAGGAGTCAGGAGTATGTAATGTACAATGTGTTATACAGAGGAGAGAATTCAGGAGTATGTCGTGTATAATGTGGTATACAGAGGAGAGGAGTCAGGAGTATGTAATGTACAATGTGTTATACAGAGGAGAGAAGTCAGGAGTATGTCGTGTATAATGTGGTATACAGAGGAGAGGAGTCAGGAGTATGTAATGTACAATGTATTATACAGAGGAGAGGAGTCAGGAGTATGTAATGTATTATACAGAGGAGAGGAGTCAGGAGTATGTAATGTACAATGTGGTATACAGAGGAGAGGAGTCAGAAGTATGTAATGTACAATGTGGTATACAGAGGAGAGGAGTCAGGAGTATGTCGTGTACAATGTGGTATACAGAGGAGAGGAGTCAGGAGTATGTAATGTACAATGTGGTATACAGAGGAGAGGTGTCAGGAGTATGTTGTGTACAATGTGGTATACAGAGGAGAGGAGTCAGGAGTATATAATGTACAATGTGGTATACAGAGGAGAGGAGTCAGGAGTATGTAATGTGCAATGTGGTATACAGAGGAGAGGAGCCAGGAGTATGTAATGTATAATGTGGTATACAGAGGAGAGGAGTCAGGAGTATGTAATGTACAATGTGGTATACAGAGGAGAGGAGTCAGGAGTATGTAATGTACAATGTGTTATACAGAGGAGAGGAGTCAGGAGTATGTAATGTACAATGTGGTATACAGAGGAGAGGAGTCAGGAGTATGTAATGTACAATGTGGTATATAGAGGAGAGGAGTCAGGAGTATGTAATGTACAGTGTGTTATACAGAGGAGAGGAGTCAGGAGTATGTAATGTACAATGTGGTATACAGAGGAGAGGAGTCAGGAGTATGTAATGTACAATGTGGTATACAGAGGAGAGGAGTCAGGAGTATGTCGTGTACAATGTGGTATACAGAGGAGAGGAGTCAGGAGTATGTCGTGTACAATGTGGTATACAGAGGAGAGGAGTCAGGAGTATGTTGTGTACAATGTGGTATACAGAGGAGAGGAGTCAGGAGTATGTCGTGTACAATGTGGTATACAGAGGAGAGGAGTCAGGAGTATGTAATGTATAATGTGGTATACAGAGGAGAGGAGTCAGGAGTATGTAATGTACAATGTGTTATACAGAGGAGAGGAGTCAGGAGTATGTAATGTACAATGTGGTATACAGAGGAGAGGAGTCAGGAGTATGTCGTGTACAATGTGATATACAGAGGAGAGGAGTCAGGAGTATGTAATGTACAATGTGGTATACAGAGGAGAGGAGTCAGGAGTATGTCGTGTACAATGTGATATACAGAGGAGAGGAGTCAGGAGTATGTAATGTACAATGTAGTATACAGAGGAGAGGAGTCAGGAGTATGTCGTGTACAATGTGATATACAGAGGAGAGGAGTCAGGAGTATGTGGTGTACAATGTGATATACAGAGGAGAGGAGTCAGGAGTATGTAATGTACAATGTGGTATACAGAGGAGAGGAGTCAGGAGTATGTAATGTACAATGTGGTATACAGAGGAGAGGAGTCAGGAGTATGTTGTGTACAATGTGGTATACAGAGGAGAGGAGTCAGGAGTATGTCGTGTACAATGTGATATACAGAGGAGAGGAGTCAGGAGTATGTAATGTACAATGTGGTATACAGAGGAGAGGAGTCAGGAGTATGTAATGTACAATGTGGTATATAGAGGAGAGGAGTCAGGAGTATGTAATGTACAATGTATTATACAGAGGAGAGGAGTCAGGAGAATGTAATGTACAATGTGGTATACAGAGGAGAGGAGTCAGGAGTATGTAATGTACAATGTGATATACAGAGGAGAGGAGTCAGGAGTATGTAATGTACAATGTGGTATACAGAGAAGAGGAGTCAGGAGTATGTAATGTACAATGTGGTATACAGAGGAGAGGAGTCAGGAGTATGTCGTGTACAATGTGGTATACAGAGGAGAGGAGTCAGGAGTATGTAATGTACAATGTGGTATACAGAGGAGAGGAGTCAGGAGTATGTTGTGTACAATGTGGTATACAGAGGAGAGGAGTCAGGAGTATGTCGTGTACAATGTGATATACAGAGGAGAGGAGTCAGGAGTATGTAATGTACAATGTGGTATACAGAGGAGAGGAGTCAGGAGTATGTAATGTACAATGTGATATATAGAGGAGAGGAGTCAGGAGTATGTAATGTACAATGTATTATACAGAGGAGAGGAGTCAGGAGTATGTAATGTACAATGTGGTATACAGAGGAGAGGAGTCAGGAGTATGTAATGTACAATGTGATATACAGAGGAGAGGAGTCAGGAGTATGTAATGTACAATGTGGTATACAGAGAAGAGGAGTCAGGAGTATGTAATGTACAATGTGGTATACAGAGGAGAGGAGTCAGGAGTATGTCGTGTACAATGTGGTATATAGAGGAGAGGAGTCAGGAGTATGTAATGTACAATGTGGTATACAGAGGAGAGGAGTCAGGAGTATGTAATGTACAATGTATTATACAGAGGAGAGGAGTCAGGAGTATGTAATGTACAATGTGGTATACAGAGGAGAGGAGTCAGGAGTATGTAATGTACAATGTGGTATACAGAGGAGAGGAGTCAGGAGTATGTCGTGTACAATGTATTATACAGAGGAGAGGAGTCAGGAGTATGTAATGTACAATGTGGTATACAGAGGAGAGGAGTCAGGAGTATGTAATGTACAATGTGGTATACAGAGGAGAGGAGTCAGGAGTATGTCGTGTACAATGTATTATACAGAGGAGAGGAGTCAGGAGTATGTAATGTACAATGTGATATACAGAGGAGAGGAGTCAGGAGTATGTAATGTACAATGTGGTATACAGAGGAGAGGAGTCAGGAGTATGTAATGTACAATGTGGTATACAGAGAAGAGGAGTCAGGAGTATGACGTGTACAACATGTACATACGTGTGGGGGCCAGGAGTGTAGTGTGAGTGTATGAAGTGTAGGTGTTACTATGTCATGTATAAGATAGTGTAGCACTTCCCCCTCAGGGGCCGCTGGATTCGTTTTGGTTCCCGCTAAGCACTGCAGGGCCAGGCGACACTTGGAGTCAGTAATCTGTCCTTCAGCTGTTTTCTTTTGTTGTGTTTATTAAGGGGTTAACAATGTGGGAGGGGCCTAGGGGTATACTGCCCAAACCAAATAGGAGCACTGACGCCCCCTGGCTGCACCTCCTCAGACCCCAGGTGAGTCCTCTTCTTACCCCGGCTGCACTGAGGGGTCTTTGGGCAAGGAGTCCGCAGTCCCTGATGAGGACTTGTGGGGTCGTACACCTGACTGCCGTCTCCCCTATCCGGCCCAGACGGTGTAGGAGTTCTCACACTGCCCTCTACCTTCAGGGTGGGGGGTTGCAGCAGGCCTTTCGCTGGGCTTCCTCCCCAGGAGATGGTGGGACAGTGGAGATCCTCCTCTCCAGAAACCAGCCTATGGGTAGCCCCCCCCTCCCTGGGGCCCCCTCCTGGGCTCCTCACTCCAGCCTTCCTTTCAGTCCACCTTCCACCTGACATCGCACTCCTCCCCCCAGGGTTGTCCTGACCTCCATGCTCAGCCTCCTTCTAGGGGATTGGCCAAGGTCCCTCAAACATGCAGATTTGGGCCTCCACCCCTTCTCCGCCCCTCTTCCAGAAAGTTCACAATGTTTCTGAAAGGGTGGGAGGGCTCTAGATGCTCCGACCTGTAGAGCCACCCAGCCTGTTCTGAGGTTACCTCACTGCCTCTATCTATTAAAAGAAAACAACAAAACCTACCTAGCTAAACCTAGAGATACTGAATGCACCGTATATACCTGGAATACTTTCTGGATGCTCTGTATATACCGGGAATACTTTCTGGATGCTCTGTATATACCGGGAATACTTTCTGGATGCTCTGTATATACCGGGAATACTTTCTGGATGCTCTGTATATACCGGGAATACTTTCTGGATGCTCTGTATATACCGGGAATACTTTCTGGATGCTCTGTATATACCGGGAATACTTTCTGGATGCTCTGTATATACCGGGAATACTTTCTGGATGCTCTGTATATACCGGGAATACTTTCTGGATGCATTGTATATACCGGGAATACTTTCTGGATGTTCTGTATATACCGGGAATACTTTTTGGATGTTCTGTATATACCGGGAATGCTTTCTGGATGTTCTGTATATACAGGGAATACTTTCTGGATGCTCTGTATATACCGGGAATACTTTCTGGATGCTCTGAATATACCGGGAATACTTTCTGGATGCTCTGTATATACCGGGAATACTTTCTGGATGCTCTGTATATATCGGGAATACTTTCTGGATACATTGTATATATCGGGAATCCTTTCTGGATGCTCTGTATATATCGGGAATACTTTCTGGATACGCTGTATATATATCGGGAATACTTTCTGGATGCTCTGTATATACCGGAAATACTTTCTGGATGCTCTGTATATACCGGGAATACTTTCTGGATGCATTGTATATACCGGGAATACTTTCTGGATGTTCTGTATATACCGGGAATACTTTTTGGATGTTCTGTATATACCGGGAATGCTTTCTGGATGTTCTGTATATACCGGGAATACTTTCTGGATGCGCTGTATATACAGGGAATACTTTCTGGATGCTCTGTATATACCGGGAATACTTTCTGGATGCTCTGAATATACCGGGAATACTTTCTGGATGCTCTGTATATACCGGGAATACTTCCTGGATGCTCTGTATATACCGGGAATACTTTCTGGATGCTCTATATATACCGGGAATACTTTCTGGATGCTCTGCATATACTGGGAATACTTTCTGGATGCGCTGTATATACCGGGAATACTTTCTGGATGCTCTATATATACCGGGAATACTTTCTGGATGCTCTGCATATACTGGGAATACTTTCTGGATGCTCTGTATATACCGGGAATACTTTCTGGATGCTCTGTATATACCGGGAATACTTTCTGGATGATCTGTATATACTGGGAATACTTTCTGGATGCGCTGTATATACCCGGAATACTTTCTGGATGCTCTGTATATACCGGGAATAATTTCTGGATGCTCTGTATATACCGGGAATACTTTCTGGATGCATTGTATATACCGGGAATACTTTCTGGATGTTCTGTATATACCGGGAATACTTTCTGGATGCTCTTTATATATCGGGAATACTTTCTGGATACATTGTATATACCGGGAATACTTTCTGGATGCGCTGTATATACTGGGAATACTTTCTGGATGCTCTGTATATACAGGGAATACTTTCTGGATGCTCTGTATATACCGGGAATACTTTCTGGATGCTCTGTATATACAGGGAATACTTTCTGGATGCGCCGTATATACCGGGAATTCTTTCTGGATGCTCTGTATATACTGGGAATACTTTCTGGATGCTCTGTATATACTGGGAATACTTTCTGGATGCGCCGTATATACCGGGAATTCTTTCTGGATGCTCTGTATATACCGGGAATACTTTCTGGATGCTCTGTATATACCGGAAATACTTTCTGGATGCTCTGTATATACCGGGAATACTTTCTGGATGCTCTGTATATATCAGGAATATTTTCTGGATGTTCTGTATATACCGGGAATACTTTCTGGATGCTCTGTATATACCAGGAATACTTTCTGGATGCTCTGTATATATCGGGAATACTTTCTGGATGCTCCGTATATACCGGGAATAGTTTCTGGATGCTCTGTATATATCGGGAATACTTTCTGGATGCTCTGTATATACCGGGAATACTTTCTGGATACATTGTATATACCGGGAATACTTTCTGGATGCTCTGTATATACCGGGAATACTTTCTGGATGCTCTGTATATACTGGGAATACTTTCTGGATGCACCGTATATACCGGGAATACTTTCTGGATGCTCTGTATATACCGGGAATACTTTCTGGATGCTCTGTATATACCGGGAATACTTTCTGGATGCTCTGTATATACTGGGAATACTTTCTGGTTGCTCTGTATATACCGGGAATACTTTCTGGATGCTCTGTATATACTGGGAATACTTTCTGGATGCTCTGTATATACCGGGAATACTTTCTGGATGCTCTGTATATACCGGGAATACTTTCTGGATGCGCTGTATATACCGGGAATTCTTTCTGG